>NC_081425.1:42050355-42143942 GCF_949786415.1 Peromyscus eremicus | reverse complement strand
ATGTAGCTCAGTTGGTAGAGTGCTTGTCTAGCATGCACAAAGCCCTGGGTTTGAGCTCCAACACCACATAAAGCTAAAGCATATTAATGTGTATACCTGTACTCTCAGCTTTAAGGAGGTGGAGGAGGAGAAGCAGAAGTTCAAGATCTGCCTTGGATTCATATCTAGTAGGAAGCCAGCTTGGGCTACATGAGACCTGCTCTGAATGAGCCAGCAAGCAAAGAAACACACAAACACAATGAATGGCCGAGAGATAGTTATTCACAAATTAACACCAGTGGCTTTTCTCTACAAGATCTGTATTTTGAGATGCTGTGTTTAACAGCCCTAGAGACATAAGTCAGCAGAGAATGCCTGCTCACTCTGCCCAAGGTCCTGGTCCCTATCCATATAGCACTACAAAAAATATAAATCAATAAATCTATAAAAACGTAGTATAAGAGGAAGCAATAGGCACTGTTGACCACCTATTGTAAGACAGGCATTTCTACATGCCTTAGTTAATTCTCCCAGTAGCTCTACCATTAACACGACGTTTCAGGGAAAGAAACTGAGGCTCGGGAGCATTAAATAACTCTCCTCGGGTCACACTCTATAAAACGGCAGCTAGGGCTCCAAGTCGTGTGTACTGCCTCTTGGCTTTGGCTCTTGTCACCTTGCCATGTCAGTCCTCAGCGTTGCTGTGCCCCAACATCCATAATGCCACCTTGCCAGGGACTGAATAGAGACAGTTCTCTTAAGCAAGCAAACAAGTTCCTTGAGAAAAGCCCTAAGGCTTTATTCTCCTGATTGTCAGACCTACTATCTGTCTGAGCATTTTAAAGGAACCATGCCTGACTTCCACCACTCCTCCTGACAGGAATTCTCCAGAGGGACCGATGGTAAAAGGAGGCTGAGGAAAGTGGCTGGGTCAGCCAGGCATGATTGGACAGTGTTCTAGTATCGAATACCTGATAAAACCTGAGGCCCCTGGGCACTTGATTTTTAAAGTAATCCTGTCAGTTTCCTAATAAAAGTAATAAATTAACCAAACAGCGGATTCAGTGGTATTTTATGTCCTGAGGGTATTGCTTTCACACTTCAACTTGATAGCATGATTTATCAAGAGATAAATTACAGCTGAGAACGAATGGATTTACCGATGTCAGGGAGACGACAAGTATATTCCGAGGATGTTACCCATGATGGGCACGTACCTGACAAGCATACTTGAAAATCCTCAAACAAAAAGCTTCTCTTTGAAGGCTGAACAACTTTAATTTGTACTTTGGGTGTAAGTTACTGCAAGGACAGAAAAATTTTGATGGTCCGGGTTTTGCTCTACCGAAGTCCCTGTGACCTGAAAGGGTATATAGCCACCACAACCCTTTTCTGAAACCAATCCAGAGGCCCAATAAATAAAGGAGGATAAGTTTATTTGACAGACCTCCAGCCCTGCATGTGAGGCAGGCAGCAGAATTGAGAAAGGGCAGTGAGTAGAGGGCAGAGGTGATTGGAATCTCAGATTTAGATGAACTATTTCCTAAGATGCAGGATGACCCTGTATTAGACCTGTGAGCTGAGAACACACCTTCCCTCACTCCGCCATCTACAGCTGGGTTACTGTGCACCAATCATTCTTGTTATGAAAGTGCATGTGAATATTGTCAGATACAAAGTGGAGTTGCCTTTGTGAAACCCTAGCCCCCAAAACACATACAGCCAGGAGGTTATGAAGGAAGTCGATCCTATGCATAGATGCCTGGTAACACATATGGTTTTCAAAGGACTGTCCAAAATGCAGTCTTGCACTATAGCTACCTAGTGTGACAAGTAATGCTTCTGCAGGAACATCTGCCCCGCAATGTCTGTTTAAATATTCCCTGGAGCCATGTTTGTTATTAGCCATTACAACCAAGGGTTACTATTTCAAAATATCTCCTTAGTTCACCTTCTGTCTCCCTTGCCTCATCCTCTTTGGACACACTGAGAGTTAACTAACCACACACGTATTCCTGTTGCAAAGCTCTGCTACTCCCCGATAAATACCCCTTTTCTTTGGAGACACTCTCTCACTCTGATTTAGGTTGACATTCATGTGACTGAGATAGAATTTGGTTGCTGGACCTGTTCACTCGCTGAGCAAGACCTCCTGATCCCTGCATGTGAGAGCAGGCCCCAGGGTTGAGAAAGAGCAGAGAGTGGAGAGCAGAGATGACCAGAGTCCTCGGACTGAGTTTACCTGAGATACAGGACGATGATGCTGTATTTAGACCTGTGAGCTGAGAATGAGCCCAGCCATGCAAATCTGTGGATTCTTATACATCACCCAGAGCACGTGGCTTAAGAAATGATAGTAGATAGAACTCTTGGTGGAGAGTGGCTTAGTGAATGTGTCCTTAAGGATTTTTAAATCTTTTACCAGAAAGTGTTTATTATTATTGTTATTTGTTTTATTATTATGTGGACCAACTAATACAGGAATGAGGAGAGTTGAGGGTAGGAATGGATGTATATTGTTAGCCCTTCACAGATTCTTTAAGAAAAATTAACTCTAAACTTCGAGTGTCCTAGTTAGCTTTGGTTATCGACTTGACACAGACTACAGACACTTCAACTGAGGGACCAACCAGATAAGACTGGCCTGGGAACATCTCTCATCCCCCCCCACTCCTTCCCCCGTCCCCCGTGTGTGTGTGTGTGTGTGTGTGTGTGTGTGTGTGTGTGTGTGTGTGTGTGTGTGTTTGATTGTTAATTGATGTAGGAGAGCCTAGACACTGTGAGTAGCATTGTTCCCAGGCAGTCGGTTCCGTAGTTGGAGGGAATGCTGTGTGCAACAGCAGGAAGTCCTGCCTTGAGTTCCTGGGCTGCCTTCCCTCAATGATGGACTGTGCAGTAGAATAAGCCCTTTCCTCATTGAAGCTGCATTTGGTTAAAGGGTTTTATCATAGCAACAGAAAGAAAATTCGAACACAGAACATCTTTTTTTCCCCACTTAAAAAAATATTGTATATATTCACTGTATTAGGACACTTTTGCACATGTATACATTGTAGCTTGAACACGTGCCCTGAATACCTTCCCTTTTCACCCTATCTCCCACTAGTTCCCTTTGTTCCCCTAGATAGTTTTGTTGAAGTGTCTATCCCTTTAAAAAAAAAAAGAAGAAGAAGAGGGCAAGTTAAGGATGTCTTGAAACTTAGACATTTAAAACATATTTTTAAAACAAACTCTAAGGTCTGGGAAGCATGCAATTAACAAGCCAACAATCAAATTGTGCTGAACAAATCAAAGAAAAAAAATGTCATTAGAGAAAGTAGATGTAGAAATAAGATTTAGCTTCAGAAGCAACCAAGCAGATAAGCTCATTAATGCACAGTCCACTCACGGAACAAACAGGATTTAGAATGCTCCTAGCTTTCGGGTGCTTTAAAGCCAGCCGTAGCTAGACAACTATGTACACAGATTAAAAGAAAATGGTGCAATGCAGTTTCTTGTTAAATCGCTTCCAAGTTTACCAATAGCCTGGAGCATCTGTCAAGGTCCCAAGGAGGCGCTACAAAGAACTGTTTTAAACCTTCCGATTCAGGGCACCTGAAGAAGTAAAGGTGCCTGCGGTTTTCCATCTTGCAGATACAGATAGTCTGTGAAGTTCTCTAGACTGGGGTGCTTTTTGATTGGCTAACTATTTAAATTACTCTCTATTTCTTTTTCTGATGAAATTCTGGGTGTATATTTTTTAATAAAATATGATCTTGTGTGAGGTGGAAAGCCTGAATTCAGGAAGGCGTGGGAAGAGAATCTCGTTTTCTGGTTAGACTTTGATGATAGAAGTTCACCATCTTGGGTATCGACCTCCAGATTAATCCTCCAAAATGTCCTAAGGGTACAGAAGTCATCTTTAATGCACATTCTTTCTACTAAGATGAAATATGCCACAGGCTCCAGGGACGGGCAGGACAGAACTGGATAGAAGCTTAACTCCTTTTGCCTGATAGAGTCTGGAGTGTGGAAACAAACTCTGATAAGATGTCACTTACTTTTAAGTGACACCCTTCATTCTTACACAGCCACCCATGTTCTGGTGGACTTCTGAAAGTTGGGGGGCAGATCCCAGGGAGCAGAGCAATGCAGGCCAACTGGATATTCAAAGGTAGAAAGTCTGGACTCGGCTACCTGCGAGCTTGCTGTCGGAGCCCTTGTGACTTGACTTGAAATCAGAAGTCCCAACGAGAGGTTAGGGGTGGATTCTTCCTCCCTCCTGTTGTTTTGCTTTTCCATTTGGTTAAAAAGGTGAGGAGGGCCTGCCCATGTTACTCATTTTGTTCTCTACCAAGTTACGCACTGGGACAGACTTTCGTGGTTTCAACCCCATTGACAAAACTCTTTTCTTTCCCCCTCCTTTTTCATTTGTTTTGTTTTTAAGCAAGTGGTTGTGGGAGGCCACTCCTTTTCTTGGTTTATTGGAACAGCACCTGCGTGCCGGAGTCTTTTACCTACTTTTGCAAACACTTATATATTACATGTTTAAAAGTCAGACTACAGGAATAAGTGGGAAGAAAGGACACCTTCTCCAGGAAACTGTGACATGTCATATTGAGAAAAGCATGCCCCTGATGGGTTTTCACTACCTGAACCTTGCCATCTAAGCCTTACACGGGGGGAAAGACGTAGAACATGGCAAGAACTTGGGATGCCACTTTGCGCCTTCTTAATTCTTACGCTGACAAAGATAATCACTGTGTTGACATCTCACACAGTAGATCAAGTTTTTAAATATCCACTTTAAGTAAGTGGGAGCATACCGCCTGATGTCTTTCATTCTGCAAAGGTGGCGTGGATGTGAGCTGTTGCATGGCTGTTGCATGGCTGCTGCTGCAGTGTGAATCCATTCACTCCCGTTGCTCTACATCTGGTATCGACACACTGCATCTGTCATCTCTTTGGGGGACGAAGGTTGAGTTGCCTGAAGTTTTTGCCTCCTGGAAACAGTGTTGCTATGTACAATTTTGCTAAGTGTATGTGCTATTACTGCTGGTTATATAGTTAGGAGTGAATTGATGGGCCAAAGAGTACACATATGTTCCGTGATTAGTAAATGCTAAACAGTTTCCCAATGCAGTTGCCACAATTACTCCTCTGGCTTGAGCGTCTGGTTTTCTCTGTCTTCCCACCATTACTCGATGTGCATTTGACAGTTTAGCCCTTTCGGGAGCTGCATGAAAAAAACACCATGTTCTTAAAAATATACTTATCGTAGAACAGAAGTGATATGTTAAAAGTCAGTGTTAAAAGTATGTTAAAAGTAATTTGTGCTTTGCAGATCATATAAAACATATATACTGAGGATCTCACTGGGAATGGCTGGTGACAGGCTACTCATGCATGAACAGTGTTCTGAAGTGCGGATGGTCTTTACTCTAGGAGATTGCAGGGTTGCTTTAAGGTGCAGTATCTTAGAATTTAAATAAAAACGACGTATTTCCTACCCTATTTGATGTTTCATGGGCGTTTTAAAGAATTCAGATCAATACCTGATTGCAGGCAATTTGACCACTGCTTAATCTACATCAGCACAAAAAAGTGCTGTGCTAGGGAGTCCATTCACATGCTAATACTCGGAAGCATTTTTCCCCGAGGAAATCTAAATTCTGCTATCATTTATTAATTTGACTTCCCTTATTTCTGCAAGCTGAGTGTGGAAAGCTTGCATATATGTGTTTCTTTTTCTGTTATAGCTGGTAATTCATTGTCATTCATTGTTCTAAAGTCACATAAGTGTATTTACAAAGAGCCTTCCTCTGTGCTGACCACCAGCAACTTTGGATGCCAAATGCCATCTAGGAAACCTTTGGTGAGATGGCTAAGAGTAGCTCTGAGTATCGCCCTCACATAATGAGACATATTTACCAGCAAGTAGAGGGTACTGTTTCAGCTGCATAGTATATCTTCTGGCTCCATCATTCTGCTCTGTCATCCTCAATGTGCCAACCTTAATACTCATGTTATAGCCTGATGTTCGCAAGATGACTGTTATACTTCAGGCATTATTGTGCATTCAAGGTATGAAAGGAGAAAAGAAGGATGAGTATAGCCATGTCATTTCCTCAGGGCAAAGTCAAGGTCTGTAGAAGACTCCTGCCTGTATCACTGAATTAGTTATCTTTCCTGTGGGACAAAAACTTTTCAAAACAAGTCATAAAACAGCAATACAGTAGAGGATAAAAGAGATGAATAAAAACACAAACAATTATTTTACAGTTTCTATAGATCAGGAATTCCACAGAGCCTTAGTTGGGGAGGTCCAGTTCAGGGCTTCTCATAGTTGTATTTTTATGAGAATATGCTAATTGTCCAGATGGGTCTTATAGTGACATTTTCATATAAGCATATAATATACTTTGATCAGACCCTCTGTCTCTCTTTCTCATCACTTCCATAGCCTTTTGCTCTCGTAATGTGTTGATTAGGATGTTGGCAGTGGCTGCAATCAATTCAAGGCATGACTAGGCAAAATGAAGCCACCATTTTGTAAAACTTGAGCATCCATGTTCAAGATTGGTTGGATCTGTTGGTTTGATTAGCCTCAAATAAATGCTGTCTTCTTTGTTTAAAAAAAAACAAAAAACAAAAAAAAACAAAAACAAAAACAAAAAACCAAAACAACAACAATAAAAAACACTATAGTTTAAGGGTGTCCTGTCCAAATTCTGGTGTTGCCCATGTGGTAGTAGTAAGAGGTGACTAGTTCATGAGGGCTTGTCCTCTGAGGTTAGGGTCAGTATGCGTAGGAAAGAGGCTTAAATCATCATCAGCTTGCATCCTGCCCTTCTGTCACTTGCTCTGTGGAAATATGCTAAGAACATACAAATGATAGTGTCTTGATCCTGGACTTTTAGACTCCAGAACTAGGTGATAACTGTCTGTTTTTTTTTTTTTTTTCATAATTCCACACTCAGATATTTTCTCATAGTGGCTCAAAATAGACTAAGGCAGTGACTCAGATCTTCTGGAAGGAAGAAGACCAAATTTTTTTGTGAACATATTTTTATTTTATTGTAAATATGTATGTATATGGTGTGTGTGTGTGTGTGTGTGTGTGTGTGTGTGTGTAGGTCAGAGGACAATCTCAGGTTTTGTCTTCATCTTTCACCTCTTGTGAGGAGGGCCTCCCTTGTAATTTGCCTGTACTGTAATCTCAAGTGAGCTGGCTCTCAAGCTTCTGGAGATTCTCCTGTCTTCCATCTCATGATAGGGATACTGGGATTGCAGACACATACTAACAAGTCTTGCTTTTACATTGGTTCTTAAAATCCGAACTTAGGTTATCAGGCCTGTGTGGCAAGTGCTTTTACCTGCTGGACCATCTCCACAGCCCTGAACATATTTCTAAGTCACTATAGTCTCCTTGACCAGTCTGGATTTACTTGTTCAGTGCAATCGCTGTGACGCTTGGGAAATGCATTGACTGCTAGAGGCTGTGCTCACTCTTTCCTTGAGCAAAGCAGGGGCTATGCTAGCTGGGAGAAAGAAGAATTGAGTCCTGGAAAGCCAGCCAGCTTAGTGCTTTGCAGGTAGCAGAGTTGCCAAATTACTCTAGAGTTGATCTGAAGGAACCAACAGCTTAGGTACGGTGGTTGTTGTTGTTTAAATAAGAAGGGAACAACTGGAACTATTAGATTTCGAAATTTGAGATGAATTAATACACCGAAGGTGAATGGTGAGCAATATATGCTAAAGATATAGATTCTAACTCATAAGAAGTTAATACTCAAAGGGATGCTTTGTTGTAAACACTGTTAGAAAGCATGTTTGAAAAAGATCCGCTTACCTTCTTGGTGTATAACCTAGTAAATTCTAGATGAATTAGAAGGCAAAGCATGAAAAGTGAAGCCACGTTAAGAAACTGGGAGACATTTTAGGTAAATATTTACCTGATCCCAAATAGGGAAAAACTATGCAAGCTTACAGACAACAAACTAAATAGCAAGGGAAAAGATTAATTTTCATATTTAAAATTAAACACTCTATGTCAAAAACACCATAAAAATTTAAAAGCAAATGAGGAGATTATGCATTATTGATATTTGATGGGATGTGTTTATTAACAAGAAAGATACTGTAGCTTTGCTTGAGGTCTATGGCTCTTTTCTATGGAGTAGATATTTCAGAAATTAAAATAAAACAGTGGGAAACATTAATATGTAATGAGTTAATATAACTGATAATAAAACTTCTATGTTCTCAATAAAGTAAGCAAAAACATAAACCTAAAATTCACAGAACAGGGAGAACACATGGCCAATAAGCAAGAATAAAAGCTCAACTTCATTAGTAATCATTCGGGTGGAAATAAAAACAGAAATAAAATTTAATGCTTCGCCTATAAGATTAACTCGGACAGCTTGGTGTAAATGTACTAGGTCTGGCCAGATTGTGTTACAAAGAAGGCTAGCACTGACCCTGGCCAGGGAAGCCGAGAGGCTGACTACAGCTCTTCACCTCACTTCCTCCAAAGCCAGCCCCTCAGTCTATGCCCAGCTCTGTAGCAGACCACCTGCTGCGTCCCCCCCCCCCCACTTCCCTCTCCTGCTCCTATCTCCAGTGGATCTGCACAGGTTTTCCTCACCTAATTCCCCCCCCCCCCCCCCCCTCAGTGCTTTATCGCATTCACCATCCCAGGCTGGCACTCCCTGGGAATCCACAGGGTACTCCAGCCAGGGAAGTAGGTTAATTGCAGTTCTCAACCTCTCCCTCTGCTCCTCCAAAACTAATCCCGAGTCTTGTCCCCAGGTCTGTAGCAGATCACCTGCTGTACTCGCTCCTTCCCCCCTCCCCCCCATCTCCAGTGAATCACACAGATCGACCCCTCCTAACTTCTTTCTCCCCATTCTTTGCTCTACCTCAGCCCTGGACTCCAGCAGGCGTTTCCTGAGAACCTACAGGCCACTTCAACCAGCAAAGCAGGTAGGCTAAGTGCAGATCTCCACCTCTCCCTCCATTTCTCCAAGTCTAATTACCCAGTCTGGTGCCTAGCAATGTGGCAAACCATCTGCTGCAGACTTCCCTTCCTCTCTGCCTCCATCTTAGATCTATCTTCTCCTTCAAACTTCTTTCCCCCAACCCATCCCTTTATCCCAGCCCCTACCTCAAGCGGGCATTCCCTCGGAACCCTCCAGCCAAGCCTGCCAGAGAAACAAACAGGCCAGCTATGCAGGCACCCTAGCTTCAAGTCTTCACACTCTCTCTCCTCTTCTCCAAATACAATCCTTCAGTCTCATCCCCAGCTCTATAGCAGACTACCTGCTGTGCATCCCCACCGGAGTCTCTCCCTATTCTCAGGGGACTATGCAGATCCTGGTGGAACACTCTGCTTTCTCCCTCCTGTGGACTCTCTGCTCTTCCTCTAAGCCCATCCCCATTCCTAAGTGTTAGCTCCCAGTTCATAGAAACACATTTTTCTCAGAACCTAAGTGGCTATACCTGGCAAGGTCTCAGAAACATTCTCTACCAGGCAACACACGTAGTGGGGAACTTCAATACCTCACTTTCACCAATAGGTAAGTTATCTAGACAAAAACTAAACAGAGAAATGCTGCAGCTAACTGACTTTATAAACCAAGGGGACTCAACAGATAGTTACAGAAAATTTCACCCAAACACAAAAGAATATACTTTCTTCTTAGTAGCTCATGGGACTTTCTCCAAAATGAACCACATATTTGAACACAAGTCTCAACATATTCAAGAAAATTGAAATAACACCCTGCGTTCTATCTGAACATCATGGATTAATACTGGATACCAACAACATCAGAAACAATAGAAAGCTACGAGCTAATGGAAATGGAACAAATCACTGCTGAAAAATTAAAGACTTCCTAGAATTGAATGAAAATATGTATACAACAACACCAAACTTATGGGGGCACAATTAAGGTGGGTCTCAGAGGCAAGTTCATAGAGCTAAATACCTACCTTAAAAAACTGAAAATTAAAAAAAAATTGAAGAAACCTCATAATGGTAACTTAACAGCATTACTGAAAGCTCTAGAACAACAACAAGAAATGGCATCCCAAAAAGAATATTGGCAAGAATTAAAATCATAGAAGCAATTTAAACAGACCCATAACCCCTAGTGAAATAGAAACAGCCACTGAAATTCACCCAACCAATAAGTTCTAGGACAAGATGGTTTTAGTACAGAATTCCACCAGGTATTCAAAGTAGAGCTAATGCCAATGCTCTTTAAATTATTCCACAAGACGAAAATAGAACGGCCATTGTCCAATTTATTTTATGAGGCTACAGTCACCATGATACCCAACAAAGACAGAGAATTACGGATCAATTTTCTTTATTAACATAGATGCAAGAATACTCAATTAAATACTTGCAAACTGAATCCAAGACACATCAAAAAGACCACCCACCCTGATCAAGTAGACTTCATCTCAGAGATGCAAGGATGGTTCATCCATAACTGTAATCCACCATATAAACAAGCTCAAAGACAAAAACCACATGATCACTTCATTACTACTTGCAGAAAAGACTCTTGATAAAATCAACACCTTTTCATGATAAAAGTCCTGAAGAGATTAGGGATAAAAGGGACATACCTCAACATAATAAAAACAGTTTGTAGCAAGGACATAGCTATCTTCAAATTAAATGAAGAGAAATTCAAAGCAATCCCACTAAAATCAGGATCAAGACAAGGTTGTCTACTCTTTCCATACCTATTCAATGCAGTACTTGAAGTCTTAGCTAGAGCAATAAGACAACTAAAGAGATCAAGGGGATACAAATTGGAAAGGAAGAAGTCAAAGTATCTTTATTTGAATATGATGTGATAGTATACATAAGTGACCCTAAAAAAATCCACCAGGAAACTTCTACAGCTGATAAATACTTTCAGCAAAGTAACTCTATACAAAATTAACTCACAAAACCCAGTAGTAGCCTTTCTACACACACATGACAAAGAGACTGAGAAAGAAGTCAGGGATACACCTTTCATAATAGCCTCAAATAACAGAAAATACCTTGGGGTGACTCTAAATAAGCAAGTGAAAACTGTATGACAAAAATTTTATGACAATGAAGAAAAAATTGAAGAATATATCAGAAGATGGAAAGATCTCCCATGCTCATGGATGGGAAATATTAATATAATAAGAAATGACCCTCTTACCAAAAGTAATCTACAGATTGAACGCAACCCCTATCAAAATTTCAGCACCATTCTTCACAGATCTTGAAATGTGATTTTAAGTTTCATATGGAAACACACACACAAACACTGTAATAGTTAAAACAATCTTTAACAACAAGGAAACCACTGGAAACATCACCATACTCAACCTCAAATTATGCTACAAAAAAATTTAATAAAAACTGCATGGTATTGGCACAAAAATAAACAGGTTGATCAACGGAGTAAAATTAAAGAACCATACATAAATCCACACACCTACAGACACTGATTTTTTTTTAATCCAGAAATACATACTGGGAAAAAGACATCTTCAACAAATGTTGCTGGTCACACTTGATGGCTGCATGTAGAAGAATCCAAATAGATTCATGCTTATCACCATGCACAAAATTCGACTCTGAATGGATCAAAGATATCAATATAAAATTAAATACACTGAACCTTACAGAAGAGAAAGTGGAGAATAGCCTTGAACTCACTGGCACAGGAAAACATTTTCTTGAGAGAATTCCATTAGTGCTGGCAATAAGATCAACAATTAATAAATGGACCTCATGAAACTGAAAAGCTTCTGTAAGGCAAAGGACAGGGTCATTTGTATGAAGTGGTAGCCTACAGTATGGGCAAAGATTTTTTTTTACTAATTACACATTTAATAGAGGACAAATATCCAAAATATATAAAGAACTCAAAAGACTTGATATCAAGAAAGCAAATAACCCAATTAAAAATGGAGTACAGAATGTTCCACATCCTTAGTCATCAGAGAAATATAAATTGAAACTACTTTGAGATTTCATGTTATACTCATCAGAAGGGCTAAGATCAATAAAACAAGACAGCTGATACTGGCTAGGATGTGGAGTAAAGGGAACAGTCATCCCTTGCTAGTGGGACTGAAAACTTGTAGAGCCACTATGGAAATCAGTGTGGCAGTTCCTCAGGAGGATGGGACTCAATCTACCATAAGATCCATCTATAGCACTTGTGGTAGTTTGAATGTAATTGGTCCTCATAATCTCACAGGGATGGCATTATTAGGAGGTGTGGCTTTGTTGGAGTAGGGATAGTCTTGTTGGAGGAAGTGTGTCACTATAGGGGCAGACTTTGAGGTTTCTTATGCTCAGAATGCCACCCAGTGTCTCAGTTGACTTTCTGTTGCCTGCAAGACATAGGACTCTCAGCTCCAGCACCACGTCTGCCTGCACGCCATCATGTTCCCCATTGTGATGGTAAGAAATGAACCCCGGAAACTGTAAGTGAGCCCCCTCAATTAAATGTTTTCCCAGCAAGAGTTGCCAAGGTCATGGTGTCTCTTCATAGCAATAGAAAATCTAACTAAGACATCACTCTTGGGCATATACCCAAAGGACACTTTATTCTACCACAGAGACACTTGCTTAAGCATGTTCATTGTTACTCTCTACTCATACTAGCCAGATATTGCAAATGACCTAAACATCTCCCAAAAGGAGAATAGATGAAGAAAATGTGGTACATTTATATGATGGAGTATTACTTAGCCGCTAAAAAATGAAATTATGAAATTTCCAGGTAAATGGTTGTAACTAGAAAAAAAATCTTCTCAAGTTATGTATCCCAGACCCAGAATGAGAAACATGGCATACATTTGCTTATATGTGGATATTAACTGTAAAGCCAGTGATAACCAAGATACAATCATTCCATAGATTCAAAGAGGTTAGTTATAGAATAAGGGACTAGGGGAGGGTTGGTGGATTTTGTTAGGAAAAAGAAATAGAATAGATAGTTATGGATGGGTTTAGGGGGCACTGGAACAGGAGAATCTGGTGGGGATGTGGAGTAAAGAAGGAGACAAAGGAGGGGATATGGGAGAGACAGCTGAGGTTAAGGGCCATTTGAGGAGTAGTATGAAAACTTAATACAGTAGAAGCTTCATATGTATGTATGAAGGTGATCTAAATGAAATCCAAATAATCAGGGAGACAGAGCCTCAGCTGGCCATCTGTTGTCAAAAAATGAAGCTTCTGCCGGGCGGTGGTGGCACACGCCTTTAATCCCAGCACTTGGGAGGCAGAGGCAGGTGGATCTTTGTGAGTTCGAGGCCAGCCTGGTCTATAGAGTGAGATCCAGGAAAATGCGCAAAGCTACACAGAGAAACCCTGTCTCAAAAAAAACCAAAAAAAAAAAAATGAAGCTTCCAATACCAGGATTGGGTTACATCTAATTGAGTTGTTGGCCAAGGGGTCCCATGGGAACCCCCAAACAACCCAGGCTGTTGCCAAGATTATAGATTGTTCTCCACAAACTGACAGGATGACCTCATTGCTGAAGACAACACCTACACAATTTACTGAACAAGGAGAAGTTGAGCTGGTGCCTACATAGAACCTCCACTCTCATGTGCTTTCATTGTTGGTACAGGAAGATACTCTGCAGGCTACCAAAAGAGAAACATAAACACCAATCCAGCCACAAACCCTTTGTTTGGTCCCTTGCCTGCAAGATATGCTAAGGCAATGGTGGCATCGTTTTTGTGGGATGAACCAACCAATATCTGATAAGACCACTCCAAGAGATAGAACCCATTCCTAACACTGTTTGGGTTCTTGGGTGACCAAGAGCCTGAGAGTAGATAGCCCAGGGACTTAGAGTAAACCCAAAACTTCTGTCCTAGCAACAACAACAACAAAACAAACAATGTATCAATAAATGGACTCCTAACAACATTCTGCTATATAATCAGACCAGTGCCTTGCTCATCCATCATCAGAGAAGCTTCCTCCTGCAACGGATGGGAACAAATACAGAGACCCATAGCCAGACATTATGCAGAGAGTGAGATACTTTAGAACTTTCATCCCTAAACAGAATGTCTCCTTCAACTTCTTCTTCTCAGGGCTCAGAGAACCCTATGGAAGAGGAGGTGGAAAGAGTTTAAGATCCATAAAGAATGGAAGACACATACAAAAAAAACAAGGCCCTCTAAATCAGCATCAAAGCTCCTACGAACTCACAGAGACTGAGGCAACACGCACAACATCTACATGGGTCTGGACCAGGTCCAATTACAGCTTCTAGTTTAGTGTTTCTACGGGATTCCTGACTGTGAAAGAGTGAGTCTCTGTTTCTTGTGCCTTTTTCTTGGGCTCTTTGCCTTTTGTTTATTTGTTTTGTCCAATTCCAATGTGTAGTTTTTATTTTATCTTATATTTTGTTTTATTATTATTCTGTAGAAGCCTGTTTGTTTATGAATGAGAGACAGAAAGGGAGTGGTTCTAGATGGAAGGTGAGGGAGGGAGGAACTGCAAGGAGAAGAGGGGAAACCATAATTGGGATGCATTATGTAAGAAAACAATTTATTTTCAATAAAAGGAAAAAATAAAATAAATGTAGAGAAGTCTAGTACTCCTGTCTTTCACACAGCAATTGACTAACCTTCATCAAGAGCCTTCAAGATGTTTGCTCATTTCCATATGGTAATTTTGTCATAAGGATGTAATCTGAGTGAATAAAAGAAATGTTTGTGTAAAATGGTTATTTCAATATTATTTATAGAAACAAAAAGAAAGCTAGGTAAACATCCCACAATAAACTCTTAGCTACAACAAATCATGGAAGGTCCATGTGATGGGATATTAAATTCCTGTGCAGATCTTTTAATGAGTTTCAGTGACTTAAAAAAAAAGTTCATGACACATTTTTATTACAAAGCAACTTACAGTGTTTACAGTATATGGGGAAACATTTAAAATATGGAATGCATATTATAAAATAATTGAAAAGTACAGGGTAGGTATAACAACATATGCATAGTGTTTCTTATAAACTGTGTTTGAGGAAAGGGGCATAGAAAATGCTCCTTTTGTGGTCATAAAAAATAAACTGCAAATGGGCTACTTAATGGTATGGTTGAGCCAGTATTACTGCTCTTAAAGAGTTGCAGTGTTTATGTGGAGTGTGTGTGTGTGTGTGTGTGTGTGTGTGTGTGTGTGATCTTGTGTGGGGAACTTATGTATAAAAATGCTAAAACTCATTTTGTCAGGAAGTGGTAGATTAAACCCTGCAATAATGCATTAACTCTTTCAGGTCACTAAGGGACCAATTAGTGCACTATGCCAAGGGGGCACTAAATTGTATCCTACTAGCCTGGAGGAGAGCAGTCATGTCCCGAAGCACTAACTCATATCACCACTGGGAAGTGATTCAAATCTTGGAAGAAGCTGGTTCATTGAATATTAATTGAATGGGTGAATAAATGAAGAGAAGGCAAAGAAAAGAGAGAGCTAACCAGCTAACATGTATTGATTATTTACCATGTGCCAGAGGCTTCCCATTCATTATCTCATTTAATTCTCACGGCAACTCTATGAAACCCCTATTATTATTGTCACTGCTTTACAGGAAAGGAAATTGAATCCACACCAGAGGCTTGGATGGCTTCCTGTCTGCCCTGTAGGCATTGACCTTAAACAGTCACTTATTTACCATAGTCAGTAGCACAGAGTCCCTCTTAGGCCCAGAATCTTCCTTTGGGGTAATTGACTCATAAAATCCCACAATTCAAGACATCTTCTCCTTCTTTGTCCCCCTCTTCCTCCTCTTCTCTCTCCTCCACCACTACCTCCTCTTCCCCCCTTCTTCCCCCCTTCTCTTCCTCCTCTTCTTAAGATCAGGTCTTGCTGTGTGGCTCTGGCTGTTCTGGAACACACTATGGAGTCTAGGCTGTCCTCAAACTCACAGAGATCTACCTGCCTTTGTCTTCTGTTGGGATTAAAGATATGTGCCACATGGCTAGACTTTCCCTTTTAGTGTATGACTGAACATATTGCAAAGGATGTAGTGTCCTAAGGGGATAGACAGGAGAAGGGTCTGGGCAGTGAAAAAACATTTGGGATCATTTCCATGGAAATAAAGCACTATTACATTCTGAGAAACATTTTTCAGTTTTAAAAAAGGTAATGTACTAGAGCTGAGCAGAAGATTTTGGTATTTAAGAAGAGCAGAAAGGAAAGCCATCAGGGTAGAAAAGGGGAAAGAGGGGGTGAAGCTGTGATTCACTCATTAACTATTACTTTTACTGGGTACATGGGACTCTTTTCCTGTTAACCTCATGGAGGACACAGGAAGACATTTGCAGGATGGCTGGTCTGGGCTTCACTGTACCTTGGAGCAAAGTAAATTGGTTTGGAAAGGAAACACATTTCTGACTTAATTAAGAGGAAGCTCTAAACCAGTCGGCTGGTGTGTGAGTGTGTGGGAAACTGACAGGAAAGGATACAACACTGGTGTGGATCTGTTTATTTTATTTCTTAATTTTTTTCATGTTTTATTTTACTTAAAATTATTTTAAAGTATAATTTAAAAGATCATTCCTCCTCTTTCTTTTTACTCTCTCTAATCATCTCATGTTTTCCCCTTCTTGCTCTCTTTCAAACTCATGACCTCTTTTTTCTTTAACTGTTGTTTTACACACACACACACACACACACACACACACACACAGACACACACACACACACATCTCCTAGGATTCAAAAAAGGTGTAAGTATGCTCCAGTTTTAATGGATATTTCTCAGTAGTGGGATTATTGTGTAAATTCTTTATTTCCCATCTCTGTATTTTTTTTATTAACATGTGTCACTTTTGCAAACAAAAAAAAAAACCTCTTTTTTTTTTTTTTTTTTTTTTTGGTTTTTCGAGACAGGGTTTCTCTGTGTAGCTTTGCGCCTTTCCTGGAACTCACTTGGTAGCCCAGGCTGGCCTCGAACTCACAGAGATCCGCCTGGCTCTGCCTCCCGAGTGCTGGGGTTAAAGGCGTGCGCCACCACCGCCCGGCTCTTTTTTTTTTTTTAATATTCAGAGGGGCCTTAGGATCCCCAACAATCCACCTGTGTTTCCAACGATTATGTGTCCTCCGTGGAAGTGTGAAGCTGCTGGCTGACTTGGCAGTGTAATGTTTACTCAGAGATAGGAAGGCCCACAGGACTGGAGCTATCCTGCAGAAGAGGTGTCGCTCTAATGCTTAAGGCGAAAGGGCAACATCCCCATACGCAGGAAAACGATCAGCCTCAGATCTGCTCTGCGGCCATCCTCCCTCCTGCGATTTCTCAGCCTGCGAATTATTCTGGTGCTTGTATATCTATTTGTTAAACACACAACAGAGGAGTTATTCTCCAAGTCTCTATCAGCTGAAGTATTAACAGCTTCCAGCTGAGAAAATATCTTTTCACTTTGCTTAAGCCTAATCATTATTTTCTCCCTCCTACATGAGTTTCAGTATCATATAAAAGATCCCAATACAAAAGGCCATGGGGATGATTCTTTGTGAAGTTGCTGGTAGACTTACAGTGTATAATTTGAGTATAAATCTATTTAAAGATGTCAGTAGTTTGGATTTTCTTTCAAGGAAGAAAATTATTACCCCCTCATTCTTTGAGAGCTGAAATATAAATACAGCCAAAAGAAGGAGCAGGAAAATAATAAGAAAAGGCTTCCTTTTAGAATTTTCATGTTATTTCTTGAAGACTATCTTTTAAAAATAAAAATTATAGACATGGGAAACTGCGTATTCAAAACTTTTAACTGTCTAAACAGTTGAACTGTCTGGCCCCCCATAGGAAATTTTCAGAGCAACAAATCCTCCCCGCCCAGGATCCATCTAAGAAATAAATCCCAAGTCAAAATGCAGAGAACAACCAATCATGGAGTGCCCATCCCAGTGGATACATCCACAACACAACTCCTTTATCTAATGGCCAGGGAACATGGTGGGAAAAGGGGCAGAATGATTGCAAGCCAGGCTACCAGGTAGGTAGTCTGTTGTCAGGTGATACCGTCTAGCTATGACAAGGAAGCTGTATTCATGATACCTCAACAATATGGCTGCTTAAATAAGACATGAACAAGTACAACATATATAGACATGCTAACATGGAAGAGAGATGTCTTAGTCATTGCCCTATTGCTGTAGATAAATACCATGACCATAGCAACTCTTATAAAAGAAAATATTTAATTGGGGATGGCTTACAGTTCAGAGGTTCAGTCCATTATTGTCATGGTAGGAAGCATGGCAGTACAGTATAGTATGCAGACAGACATAGTACTGGAGAAGGAGCTAAGTGTTAGGCTTCCTGGCTGGTGATCCCCTAGCATCTACCTGTTTCTGCCGTTCCAGTGCTGAAATTGTCAGTGTGTGCTGCCATGCCTGGCTTTTTATAGATAAGGATTGAACTCAGATAACCACATTTGTGTGACAAATACCATATGAACTTATCTCCCCAGCCCCACAGTTGTCTGTTTAGTTGAGTTAAAGAATTAAATCCTTAATCATCAAGGTCTCGCTTTTCTGAGAGAGGAGTTGAAAGTCTAAGAGAAGAGCACACCTATTTCTACTTTTGGTTTCATAGTGTTGGAGGAGAGGAGAAAGAAGAAATTTGAGTCTTACCATGAGTAAGCGTGGTCTCGGATCATGGTTTCCTTGTTCAGACTCTTTTTTTTGTTTTTGTTTTTGTTTTTGTTTTTTCAAGACAGGGTTTCTCTGTGTAGTTTTGGTGCCTGTCATGGATCTCGCTCTGTAGACCAGGCTGACCTCGAACTCACAGAGATCCGCCTGGCTTTGCCCCCCAAGTGCCGGGATTAAAGGCGTGCACCACTGCTGCCTGGCTCAGATTCTTATAATATTCCCTGAGATGAACCCAGTGCAGATGTCTGCCTAGTATCTGACATCACCAACTCAGTGGGAGAAAGCTTTGTAGAAGCATATTGATCACAGACATAGTTTCACTCGCAAATGCTGGCCTGAGACTGCACTTACTTGGGCTTAGAAGTGGGATGACAGGTTCAGAATGGATGGTCAGCTCTCTTTTTGTCTTTTCTTTCATCTCTGCTCCCATATGTGGAATGCATTCCTGTACACATGCCTGGTTACAGTGGTTACTGGAATATACACTTCAGTTGGCCAACATGAGTGGGCTTAGGATGATAACAGTCTAAATGAACCCATGAAGCTACCACACAATTTCAGTATTTGCCTGTTTTATTTCAATTCTACCCTTGCACATTTGTTCCTTGCTTCTTCTCTTATTAAAGTTTTCTGAAGCAAATCTCAGTGATCCTGTGACTGCTTCAGTAGGAAGCTCTAAAAAGACACAAAATCCCTGTAATCATGGTACCATTCATATTTAATAAAATTAGCAAGAATTCCTTGATGTCACCTAGAATTTATTTCAAGTTCAAATGTTCTTGACTGTCTAAAATATTATGGTTTTTTTCCCTACTAGAATTCAATTAAAGTGGGCTGGAGAGATGGCTCAGAGGTTAAGAGTACTGACTGTTCTTTTAGGCGACCCAGGTTCAATTCCCAGCACCCACAGGGCAGCTCACAGCTGTCTGTAACTCCAGTTCCAGGGGATCTGGCACCTTCACACAGACATATATGCAGGTGAAACACCAATCCACATAAAATAAAAATAAATTATTTTTTTAAAAAAGAATTAAATTAAAGCCTATATAAAATCTTTTTTCAAAATGCTTTAAAGTAACGGTTCTCCACTGCCATTTAATCAGTCAGTCAGTCAGTCAGTCAGTCAGTCAATCTGCTCTATGATGCTGGGAATTAGCCTGGGTCCTGTGTGCCAGACAAGTATTCTACTACATAGTTATCTTTCTAGTCACTTTGTACATGTTGTTTTGAGAGAGATTCTCTCACTAAGTTTCTCAGGCTGGACTTGATCTTACATCCTCTTGCCTCCCAAGCATCTGGAATGATAGGTCTGCCAAGAGGCCTGGCTTCATGCCATTTAGTTTCTTAAGAAACTGTATTATTTCTCCATAGGAATCCATGCTGGCTTTGGATGAGGCATATTTTTTTCCAGTCTGTAAGATTTCCTTTTTGTTTTGATAAGTTAGAGCCCATATAGAATATTACACTATCAATACATCTATGGTCACATTAATATTGTTATAATGGCATGATCCAAATGACTGGATGGCTGATTGGCAGGAAAAGAAAGAATATCTTAATTATAGGTTATGGAAAGTGGATTCAGGGGAACTTGAATAAAAGTCTATCAGGACAGCTCTGCTGTGAATGGCCTTATAAATTACATCTGATTTTGTTTTGTTACAGAACTCCTGATCGGTGTATGGGCCCTGGGATCTGAAAGTTCCGTCTTCAATACTCTGTGTGTGACTGCTGCAGCATCTCCCCAGCATTGTGGCTGGCTGGGCTACGTTGATAACACACTGATGGTTTTTAATCTTATTCTGATACTCACTAAGACTCTGCTTGAGAATGGAGGTATAGTGTTGCCACTGGAAAGGCCTCTGCTTTCTCCCCAAAGTTAGATAAACTCTGAGGCTTTTAGAAGCTGCTCAGCTGATACTGTGTGTTTTGAATCCACGGGATTCTGGTGGAAACTGGAAAGGAAAAGCCAGTTTTTTTTTTTTTTCTTGACATGACCTCGTGGTTAATCTGAGCCATCCAGCCAACCTTGGAACTCTAAATGGACAGGAAAGGAGTGAAACAGGATCTCTCTGTGGCCCATGCCTGCAGGGATTGCTCAGGACTTCTGGAACGTTATTTTTTGGTTTCCCAGCTTCCTTTTTTAGAAGTGTTCTTCATGCTCTTTGCCTCCTAGAATTTAAAGCTCAGTTCAGACGGCAATTCCTTTGTGTGGTTTTCTTAGGTCCCCATCCAACTCCATTTGCCTTTCCTCCAAACTGTCAAAGTGCTATCATTTAATGGACCCACTGGGACTAGAACTTCGGGAGAGGTCAGAGCTATTCCCATTTGTCTTTTTTTCCCCTCCTAAACTCCTTAGAGGATTGTGGCCTTGTATCTAGCCAGCCAAAGAGAAAGACTTGTCTCCAGTTAGCCAGCAAAGTAGCAAAAACTGGTCAGAAATGGGTATATACTGGTGACCATTTATGCCTTGTTTGTGGGTGGAGGCCTGAGTTCCACTAGGAAATTTTATTTTTATCTTTCAGTGTTTGATATGTGTAAAAGCTCCTGCTGGACCCAAGAAATGTAAAGAATGACAATAGCTAAATATTTTATGATACTTGTGAGGAATCAGAAGGTGGTCTAAGCCCTTGGCAGCTGTTATTCATTTAATCCTTGAGACATGATAAGATTGGCACCATTATTATCTCTGTGTAATTTGTGGAAGCATTGTGAGTGAGTTCAAGCAACCTGCCAAGGTTATACAAGTGACAGAGCTGGGATCTGAACAAAGACAGTGGGGCTCAAAGAAAGTGGGATGTAATCTCTTAGCCTTCAAATATTTACTTCCAACAAGAGGGAGAGTAGAATACTATTTCAGTCTATTCTAGTTACATGCCATAGAAATGGGTGTAACCAGCAACAGGAGACAATGAGTTTTGGGTGAGAGCATTATTGGATGAAGTCACAGCTGAGGCCAGTGGCGAGAGGCTGGTTTCTCAGTGTGTACCAAGAGGAGAGGCAGTCCTCACCATGGGATGAACTAGGCCCTCTGTTAAACTGTAAGGACTCCTACAGAGGGGATTATTGGGCACTGTTCATCATAAGTGACCAGGATGCTTACTGTCTAAGGAGGATAGCTTTACTCTTACAGATTCTTCTTGTGTTCACTAGTAAAACTAATTGCACGATGCTGTTTTGTGGTATTGTCTCACTGCCTCCCAAGAAGCACTCTGAGGAGACCCTGCCATATAAATGACCAGTTTGATGTTTTCTTAGAATTTTCATCCAAAGCAATAGTTCACGTGGCTGCTGAGAAACCACTGAACTGAAGCCACACGGGAGTGAAGCCAAATGCTAGGATGGCATTGAAGTCTCCATGAGTATTTCCCTGGGGATTCAGGAATGTTTGGAGTAAGCCTCCATCTTAAATGCTGTGGGTTTTTTTCCCCAGCCAAATGGGTTTTCTGAAAAAGAGGAGGTTTTAAGAGCTTCTCTGGAGATGTATGAGCATATAATCATCTGCTCTGGGGGGAAATGGTTCCCGAGCTCTGGCATAAATCTGAGAGGTTGTTGCCTTAGAAACAAGAAATGTTTTGTAATTCTCTTCCCTGAACAACCATTTAGGGTCTCTAATTTGTTCTCTTCTACCCACAGTCTCTAAACCTCTAACCTCAGGTGAGAAATCTTGATCTTTTTTCCCCTGTGAGGATGATAACAAATATCTTTTCTCATTTCCACAGACATTAAGCACATGGTGGGGATTGACCCTCTTCTTAAGAGAGGTCCAATTGTGATGGTAGTGAAGAAATAAGCCATGACAAGACCCTTGAGGGTTCAATGACATTTGCCCTGTTTTTCCAGTTACTTTGGGGCTTCCTAGGATGCAAGACTTTCAGTGTGAAGCCTGAGCAATCCTATTAGGGACATCAGCCATTCTCCAGGTGAGGACTCAGAGCTCTATGGTAGCTCTGAGCACTGGATGGCTCTGATTCCACCCACCCCTAGAATCGTCTGTGGAGGGCAGCCCAGGGCACGATTCCTGCTGGGCCTACCAATGCTTAGTCTTTTAAAGATTCCCCTATGGCAGACAGCTACATTAGAGAAGCGGTTGGAAATATTACATAAGGCCAGATTCAGCCCAGCTCACTCAGTTTCACTCAATTTATGAAGCTTTCATGGAGTTGCTATGAATGCACAAGAGTGAACTAGAAAGTTGGGGATACAAAGATGAATAAGACATCGTCTTGCTCACTGGGGCTCTTGGTCTAATGGGAGACATGAAAGTACAAACAAAGGGGCGTCTGTCAGCAGGAGGGATGCTATAACCAAAATGACACACAGGTGGACGGAGGGACATTAATGTAACAGTTAACTACCTGAGGTCAGGAAAGGCTTCATGGATAAAATGATGCTTCAGTGGAGAGTGGGAGCGTGGGTAGTTGTTTTACAGTTGGAGGGAAGAACACTTCAGGCAGAGGTGATAATATATAGAGAAAGAATAGATGAGCAATGATCTGGTTGAGTAGAAGTTCCTGGATATCTAAAGAGCAACACATGGAGTCTGAAGTGGAAGAAACGGCGTCGAGATGACTAGAGGAACGTGGTTTTTACAGTCGAAACAGTTGGCTACCCATGTAACTGATGACTTTATGCAAGTAGTTCTCTTTTAGTAGGACCAAGAATTCCTTTATCTTGTTCCTCTGATCAGTGGCTTGTTTGTGAGTTTTGCCATAATAAAATTCTGGCTAAGGGCTGTAAGGAGAGGTACACATGGTAAGGATCTGTACAAAATAAAGCTCCATTCTTGGGCTACATGTCTGCACATGTGGTAGCCATCTTGTGATCACTGAGAACAGCAGGTTTGAGGATAAGATGACTGACTGATGATAGAGAAGGAAAAAGTGGGAAGAAATCACCATCTAGCTTGGTTTGGTTTCTGTTCCCATGATACACTGGCCAAAAACAATGAGGAGGGGAAAGAGCTTGTTTGGCTTCAAGGTTACAGTCTGTCCTTGAGGGAATCCAATGCAGGAACTCAAGGCAGGGTCCTAGAGGCAGGACCTTAAGCTGAGGCCATGGAGGGATGCTCCTTACTGGCTTGCTCCCAGGATTGCATTCAGTTACCTTTCTTATACTTGCCAGAACTACATGCCCAGGGGTGATGCTGTTCATAGTGGTCTGGGCCCTTCTACATCAATCATTAATCAAGAAAATGCCCCCACAGACTTTCTTACAATCCAGCATAATAAAGTTATATCACCTCTGCCCTTTCCTCAGATAACTCCAGGTTGTGTCTAGGTGACAAAAAAATATAACTAGCCCACTACCCCTGCGGCCTAGTATATGAAAAAAAATTGTCCTCATTTTCATAAGTATTTTGAATAGAGGTTGCTGTTATAGATAGTTGAGCATAGAGCATCACATGCTACAATGTTCAATTTTAGATGACAAAAGAAAAAGATCAGGGCCATGAGCTTTGTGTTAGCGTATTATCCCCTACCTATCAGTAGTCATGTTTCTTGCAATCAAATCATAGTGCAAAACCTCACCCAGCCATCCAATCATGTTTTTTCAGAACTTATGTGTTAAGTACCATTTTAATAACAGAGGTGGTATGCTAAATAAGCTCTTATATCTACTTCTTGGGTGATTGTAATCTCCCAGTGAAGACAGGACAGTCAATCAAGTTCATGGCATGTTGTGGCAAGCATGGGTATCATTAGTCTCCAGGCACTGAAATGGTGCTGTGAGGTCTCTAACAACAGTCTAATTAAACTGAGAACACTTACCAATGAGATGATACCTGCACCAAACCAATAGAAGTTCCTTGAAATACCTGGTCATCTAGACAACTCTGTCTGGCCGTATTGTATCCATAGGGTTGCTGCTCTCTCTACTGTGGTCCATCTTTCTGAGACCCATTTCTGGATGTTGGAGACCTGTTCTTGTGCTTGCCTTGCCTCAGAACTCCTGAATTTAGTTTCTTGATCCCATCTTCAGAATTGACCCTATCCTACGTTGTATTTTTGTTGGTTGTTGGCACTAGCTTCCAGAGCAATTCTGTGAATATGCTGTGTTTTCAAAGAGTTTAGCTCTTGATCTGAAAACTTTTGCTTCTGACATTTAAAAATATTCTTGCTTAAGGAAGCTCATTTTAGCCTCTTTGGCTTCTCCTTATTTTGCTTTCAGATGGTATCTGCTTGTGAACCTCATGTTAGTCTCCAGGGCACTAATAATGTTTGTGAGTCACATATATAGTCATTTGGAGACTGAAGTAGAAGGTCTGGCTAGTTATCTTTGGCATGGATAAACACTGAATAGAAAATAATTGCCACCTTACTTTCTGGAAAGGGTAGGGCTGTGTCAGGGGTCTCAAAGCTTTTCAAACATACAGAGAAGCTGCATACATAGAAAAATGGCCTCCCATTTGACACAACCTAAGTGATGCCATTTAGTATTGGAAAAGTATCAACTGCCCTTCAGCATTATGGGAAAGGACTTCCTCTAAGGGGAAAATTGAACACTAGTCTCTAACTCATGCAACCTTTTAGACAACAGATGCATTAGTTCCTGGGGCAAGAAATGCAGGCAGGTAGATGATATTTGTGTGTATGTGGGGGGGGGGGTGTCCCACAGATTAAATTTTTTAAATTACATTTATTTATTTATTTGGTGTGTGTGCCTGGGCATGAACACATGATGTCTTGTGTATGGTGATCAGAGGACACTTGTCTGAGTCTTTCCTTCTCCTGTGTGGGCTACAGAGATGGAATCCAGGTAATTAGGTTTGGTTGCTAATGCCCTTACCTGCTGAGCCATCTCACCAGCCCTGTCCTGTAGATTTAAAATAGCTTAGTGTTTATGCTCTAGGGTCATTAAGCTTGGAAATCAGTAGGCAGTATGCAGCAGGGAGAAGAAGTGGTACATATCATATTTTAACAGGAAGAGGTGCCAAATATTAAGCTTCACTCACCTTTCTATATATTTTCAAAAAGAATTTCAACCCTACTGAGCTTATAAAAACAATACCACTTATAAATAAATCAAACTACAAGGAAAAATGCAAAGAAGACAGAGTCTAAATCCCACCATATTATATAACCATCATTAACAACTGCACTACCATTTTATTCATCCCTCTCTGCAGAAATACAGAGAAAATATAGGGAATGATAATTGCAATATTCTAAAACACTATTTAACTCATGAAGTGTATTAAGTATACTGACTCAACTTTAAAAACTCATAAAAGTGAAATGAAGAAAATGGTTGATTAATTAATGAATGCATACATGTGTGTTTACCTGTGTGTGTGGGGTTGTGGAAACTAAAGATCTGTGTCAGTGTGTTCCTCAACCATTTTCCGTTTTATTTTTTTAAGATTGGTTTCTCATTGAATCTGGAACTCACTGATTAGACCAGGCTAACTAACTAGCAAGCCCCAGGGATCCTCCTGTCTCTACATCTCCAGCATTAGGATGGGTACCACTGTGCCCAAATTTATACACAGGTACTGGGGATCCAAATTCAGGTGTCTGTGCATGTGTAGCAAGCCCTTTATTGATTAACGTTCTTCCCAGCTTTCTGATAAATTTTAAATAGGAGACTAATTTGTTTCTTAAACACTAAGTTGAGAAAGTACATAAAATAATATTATAACATTGGGATTTCATTAAGTTTGGGACCTCGAGTGTCAAGCATGGGAAGTATAGATTAAATGTGTATATATGCCTAAGCAGATAATAATGCTTGCTACAGAGGAACTGAATTCAACTGCCAGGATCCATGCAGTGGAAAGAAAGAACTGACAACCTGGAAGTTGTCCCCTGACATCTACAAGCATGCCTCCACACAAAACAAAGAAATGTAAAAAGTTTAAAATAGAAAGAAACAGTGGCCGGGCGGTGGTGGTGCACGCCTTTAATCCCAGCACTCGGGAGGCAGAGCCAGGCGGATCTTTGTGAGTTCAAGGCCAGCCTGGTCTACAAAGCGAGATCCAGGAAAGGCGCAAAGCTACACAGAGAAACTCTGTCTTGAAAAACCAAAAAAAAAAAAAAAAAAAAAAAAAGAAGAAAGAAACAGTGTTACCATTTTCTACCATCAACCTCTATGTTCCATGTATACCCTGGGTATGACAATTGTCCGACTAGGTCCTTCTTGTCTGTGTGTAGATGAGTTCATGCTCCCCAGCTGCCCTTGGTGCTTATGTTTGTCACTTTCGAAGATCTGCCTCATCGTGAATGGGTTTCTTCAATAAGCACCATTGTCACTTAGGCCTGAAAGAACAGTGACCCCCCCGCCCCGCCTTAGAACTCTACAAATTCTACTCTTGTTGTGTCTCCCCCCCCCCCGCCCCGCCTTAGAACTCTACAAATTCTACTCAAGTCTGTGACTGACCATGGCTGAGGCCAGTCTGGTTTTTTCCCTCTCTATGTGTCTTATGTTTTTGGCTTGAATGGCCATTTTACATTTCCCTTGTTCAAAATGCAACACATCACTACCACGTGTAATTTGTTTCTGAACTGTGAGATTCTCTTTGGTTTTTCTTTTCATATATATTTTTTGGAGCGAGAGATGCATTTGTTCTAATTCTTTTTTTTTTCAGAATAGTAGGTACTCGTGTGTTGCCTCTCCTCCGATTGCCTTCCATATCTATCATCCTCTCTTTATTTCACAGCTTTGTTATTGTCTATTTCATTTTGTGTGAGTTAGTCTCATCTCCTTAGTCTCATTTGAAAAGTCGCAATAATATTACATTTTTTTTCTGCTGTGACTTTCAACTTGTAAATTTTATTTCCTAAGACTTAAGAGTTTCTTATGATGTACCTAGTGCCTATGCATAATTTTCCAGTGAAGTTTGCTTTGTGTCTGTATTCTTTTCTTATTTTTGAGTTATCTATTCTAAACTTTTACAATTACTGATTAGCACTTATCTCAGGCAGGTCCTAGGTAGCATTGGCAATTGATTTAGAGCAAACATCAGTCAGTTATGGTGTGTGGGCAGGATGAGAGGATCCCCATTTGGCTCAGTGTTCTAGCAGCAGCTGACACTCAATATCCCACATGTCACGAATTCATCATATTGAAATCTGACTCATTGCCTCCCTCTCCTCACTCATGACCACCCAGCTTTCCATCTGCTGCCTTATCTTGTTAAGGAGGATGAGAAGTCCTTCTTGTCTGGGTTCTACCTCCTATCATTCTGAAAGTTAATTTGACCCTCCATCTCCCATTATCATTTTGAGGATGGTCATGGTTACAGACAAGTCTTGTAGAGGTACTTGGCTTGACCAGCATAGTGGGCCTGCTTAGTACCCCACCAAACAAATAATTATCTTATCTTCTAATGCTGAATAATTTTATACATGTGGGTTTCTGGATTGTCTTAAAATGTCAGATGATCTGATGATACTGGGCCCATTTTCGTATAGCCAACTAGAATCACCTGCCCTCTTATAAAATGTTACAGTTCTTGTAGCCCTTGATTCTCCTTGACTTAGCCTATGTCAGCACTTATGTGGTAAGCCCCAGCACCTGCAAAATTTGAGTGCATAATTACTTCTTAATCAAAGGGCTGTTGAGTCAACCTTTTGGATGACTATTTTTGGAACACGCAGTAGATATGTGGCATCATGTCAGATGCTAGAGATATATAGACAATGAAAGGTGTCTCCATTCCTAAGAAGTTCCCAGCTGGGTGGAGGCAATAAAAACCTTGACAGATAGGAAAAGTACCTTGTGATATATGCCTCTGCTATGCGTATGACATAAAGTATCAAGCAGCTTATGAGAAACGCAGTGAGTCCTAGAGCATGTTTGGAAAGCAAATACTGACTATATTTAATGGTTGTCTGGGAAAAAGAATTTGGACTGTTTTTTTAACCGATCTACAGGCTTTTGATTGGTGTGTGTGTGTGTGTGTGTGTGTGTGTGTGTGTGTGTGTGTGTCTGCAAATGGACTCTCCAGAAAAGGTAGGGCTATAAGTAAGCTAGTGTCCAGAGATGGACAAAGGGGGGAAACCAGCACTAAAGCACATGTTACTGGAGACTCTGGCTTTGCTCTTAGGAGCTGGGAAAGCTGGCGTCAGGTGAGATCTGCCATGCTAGGTCTGGGATGCATTCTTTGTCCAGAGAGAAAGCTGCTTCAGGTTTCAACAAGGAGTGCTGGGATCAAAGGAAAGGTCTTATTGGATTATATTTTTATCCTTGAGCTGGATAGATTAAAAGGAGAGAAATGAAGTGGAGCTGAGATTTATGGCTACCTTTTTATATATGAATCTCTGTGAACTTAAAAAAGTATCAGAATATTTATGAGCTTTACCTGCTAAAACTTAAATTTAAAATTTTCAAATGCTTTATGTCTTGATGTGTGTCAGTTTATTCATGATTCTGTAGCTGGTGAATCCTTTCTGACTAAAGAGACTTGGATCCTTTCTACTTTGTGAGCGACTTTCTTCTATTTCATTAGTTTTGAGATGCTCTGATCTCTCATTTTGAAATTCTTGTTACATATAAATACTAGAAGTTCTGGATCATTCTTAATATGTTTCTCATTCTTTAAAATAATTTTCCATGTTTATCTCTATGGTTCAAGTTGGGGGGAAACTTCTAGAACTAGAACTCCAATGAAATCATTTAGCTTTTTGTGCACAATCTGCCACATACTGGATTCATTGCATTTTAAAAGGCCCTGTCATTATTAATCACTAATAACCATTTTATGTTGTTAAAAGTAGCATTCTAAACAGTTTTAAAAAGAATTTGTGTCGAGTAGTCCTACATCAGTCCTCAGGAATACGCCCACAAAAATTCAGTGTTGTTTGCATTTTACAGCAAAGGCCCAAAGGTTTATAAAACTTGTCTAAAGTTCCTACTGTTGCCTGGGGAGATCTGTAGTAGTTTTCCTCACTGTGTGACCTCAAAGAAAGGGATGTGTGGCTTCATCCCCTTGTTCATATCACAGGCATGTGGAAACCCATAACCAGGGCCTGATCCCAAAGGTGCCAAACACTAAAAAAGAAAAAGCATGTATTTTATTCATGATTCCATCCTCACAGCTTCTACTTTATGAGTGGAGAAGAGTTTGATGGGTTTGAGAAGGCACTACAGCATATCATAGAATCCTAAATTGATGTGCCTGGCTCTGGACTGGAACAGCTACACCCAAATACTTTACTGGCAAATTTATATGTCTTATTTCTTGTTGGCCAAATACATCCCATCAAACTCTCAAAGAAGTGGGAGAAAGAATGGAAGGTCCTAACAGGGGAGCCAGAGAAATGAGTGTTCTGCTCCAGTGTGGTCAGTACATTTTAGCCACCTGTCATTCTGGGCTCTCTATGCTGCCATGCACCGGTGAAGAACAGAAGGCTACCTTTTGTGGATCTGCCATCTTTCTCCTCATGCCATGGTCAAGATGAGTGTACTGATGTCCTGCTTCATTGGAGCCACTGTTGGAATAAGCCCAACTTTCATACCTCATTCTCAAATTTTTATCTCTCTGAACTCAAGCAAGCCTTTTCTCCTTTTCCCAAGGCTGAAAAAGTCTATAGCTACAAATATTGATTTTGACAACTTAGAAATACTTTAAACAGTCTCATATTCATACAAAGAACAGGAGGAAAGTGAAAATTTTGAAAATCTAACTCAAAGGTACTGTGAGGGGATTTTAGAAAGAACTTGCTCGGATTTTTTTGTGAATTTCATGCATCTAGAGAGAAGGAAAGCCTCTGAGGTAGTGGTTCTTAACCTGTGGGTAGTGACTCTTTGGGGATTGAACAACCCTTTCACAGGGGTCACCTAAGACCATCAGAAAACACAGATATTCACATTATGATTCATAACAGTAGCAAAATTACAGTTATGAAGTAGCAATGAAATAATTTTATGGTTGGGGGTCACCACAACATGAGGAACTGTATTACAGGGTCACAGCATCAGAAAGGCTAAGATCCACTTCTCTGAAGGGTATCCAGACTGGCAAACCAGGACACTTGCCTGGAACTTCCCTGGTTCTACTTTTATGTGGCCCCCATGCCTCTTCATAGAATCTTAGTTTGACCCAGGTCCTTCCTATGTCCTCTGAACATTTCCTGTTCCTACCTATTTGATCTTTGTGGAAAAGAAAAAGCCACAGTGGCAGAGGATGCGAGGTAGTGTTGAAGACTTCCTCTCTGAAGCTTCGTCAGCAGCATATCTGTGTTTGCCAGCACCTGCTTTGCTATAGAAAAACAGTTGGTTAAGATTACAGGTATCAGTGATCACTGAACATTTATAAAGAACAGTAACAATGATAAAGCTCAATATGGATGACAGGTGGGGCTCTTGGTTTCCACTCTCTGAGTCAGCAGCACGACAAACTCTGAAACAGCCATGAGGGTGGTGTAGGACTCGAGGGTGGCATCTTCTGACTGCACTGGGGGTTGAGTTTGGTTTTAGAATGCTACTGTGTGGAGGATACAGGAAGAGTTTTGAATGTATTTAAAGGAGAGTGATGGACACTGGGCAGGAAGCACTGGAACACTGACACATTGACAATGTATTCTGTACAGGAGAACCTGAGGTAGCAGTGATGCCAGGGAGCAGAAAAGGCACACGGCACTAGAAACAAGTTCTTTAAACCAGTGACTTTTTAAACCATGATGAACTGAGGTACTGTGGAGCACACTATCAGAAAGACCGAAATAATATACCAGATGATCTCCTAAAGCAAAGATTATGCAGTGGTCTGTGCCAGTGACCTGTTTGAACAAGTACATATAAAGCTACTAGCTATGGTTGACATCTATTCTATGTTCTCAGTCTCTCTTCAATCCAGTGTGAGCTGGCTTCTGTCCAAGCCCCAACATGGAGATTGCTTCCATCAAAGTCGCTGGTAGCTCTCATTTGCAAACTCCAATCTTCTCTGTCCCTATGACATCCCACTTTTCAGAGATATCAAGCACAACATAACTTTCTGGAACTAGAGTTTTCTCTTGACTACCGTGGCATCCAACATACCCAATCATTTTCTTCCTACCTCATTGACTTCTTATTTGCCTGTTCCTTAGCTATTCTCTCTTTTCACCATCTAAATGTTGGCATGCTTAGGAGTCAGTTATCATTTCTACATGAGCTAATTCATTTCATTGGCTTTAAAGCAAGTCTACAGGTCCCTTGGCACTCCTCCCATCTAGAGGTTGGGTCTAGGTATCATTCCCTTGAGTTTGGATAGGACACAAGATTTGTTAATAATCAATAGAACATAACAAAATAATTGATTTAGCATTGAAGGGAAAGGAAAAAGTAAAAGACCATGAAGCTTCTTACTGCTTCTCTTGGGGTTTTGGTCTTTAACATCTTGAGCTGACAGCATTGACAAAAACAAACAGTTAGGAAGTCAGACCTTTAGAGAGGCCATGTATAGTACTCTAGCTAAGGATCCATGCATTGTAGCACACAGATTTATCATTCTGCTTGTCATTATTAATTTACTTTTGTAGTGTTAGAGATTAAATCTGGGGTCTTGTGTATACTAGGCAAACAGTGTGTTATATCCTAAGCATGAGGATTCTAAAGACAATATTTCAGGCTGGCCTTGAACTGGTAATCCTCCTGACTTCCCTTGTCTAGTGCTGAGGTTATAGAGGGTACCATGATACTGAGCTTGCTCGTCAAATTATAAACCCATAGAATGCATGAGCATCATGAAATGTTTGCTTTCTGTCACTAGGTTTTGGGTGGTTTGTTACACACTAGTGTAACTAATACTGTCTCTAGGAGGCCTCATCTTGTCCTATGACATTGAGTATCACTTGTAAATGCTCGTGGGCCCAAGTCTACTTTCCAGCCCTGGTCTCTTTCCCAAACTCCAGACTCTTAAATCCAATTACTCAAGTGTCAACATTAACTTTTCATGTATTTACGAAGCAACATCTAAAATTCAATGTGACTCAGAAAGCTTGGCAGCAAGCCTTGACCCTCAACTCTGCTTCTTGCCTTTTTCTCATCTCTGTATACATCCCATTTTTCAAGTCAAAATTCTACTAGTTTTGATTCTACCCTTTGCTCCCAAGATAGCATCAAATGTCACAGCAAGTTTTCAAGGTTACATTAAAGTCTAACTGAATGGGCCTTCCTCTCTTCAAGTCATCTCTCAGAATCCCTCATCAGGGGATGCTCTCCAAATAGAAGCTTGCAACATGGAATCTGAACTTGGAAGGTGGGGGAGGGAGAGAGGGAGAGAGGGAGAGAGAGAGAGAGAGAGAGAGAGAGAGAGAGAGAGAGAGAGAGAGAGAGAGCACATGAGAGCATTTACCTGGCTTTGTGACTTAAGTTTTGCCACCATTGACACTTTCTATTAGCTAGAAGCAGGTCACTAAGTCTCATATTCTTGTATACATGGCCACAAACACCATAAAGTAGGATCTGTCTGAAGTTATCTACCACAGGGATAAGTGAGCCTTCAAAATCATGTCATAGCATCCCAACTCTTCCCTAAAAACTCCTAAAGATGTTTGCTGCTTTTTAGAATGAAATCCAATTGTTTATTGTTTACAGAATCTTACATGTCAAGCCTTAGTCCACTTCTCTGACCTATTATTATTATTATTATTATTATTATTATTATTATTATTATTAATTCTCTCCCTGCTCACTGCATTATTACATGTATTCATTACCTGGGTTTTGCACAGGTATTTCACCCTGTGCATCTCTTTCTTTTTGGTTTTTCTTTCTCAGTCTTCTTCACTTTAACGTCACATTCAGCCACGCCTGGTGACTCAGACAGAGATCTCCAAGTCCAATACGTAACTTCTTTCAAGTTTTTATAATGTTCTCATAACTACATGTTTATTAATTTTTCTTTCTTTACTCTTCTCTTCCACAAGTATAACTGATTAATTGTTTGGTTCTAGTTCTTGTTCATTCAGTTTGTATCTCCAGCAATATCAGTCTCTATTCTGAATACACTTCCCATTATTACGTTTACAACAATAGCTAATGGTTATGTGACGTTCATAAGGTGCAGATATTGTTTCAAGTGCTTTTTACACATCAGCTCATTTAGTTATTATGCCTGAATTCTAGGGAAAGGAAAGGGAGACACAGAGAAACTGAATTGCTCAAGATGAAACAGGTATTAAGTAGCAAAAGTGATTTAATGTTGATTTGATCTTAGAAAAATCTCCCAATGAGGACAAGCAAATGTGCATAAATCCCTCCATCATTACTCAGCAAAGGATGAGGCTGGTTACCAGATCTGTAGAATTTCCATCAATATCAAGCCATGTTTTAAAAAAATATGCTCAACTTGTCTTCATTAAGTATATTTGTACCATTTTAGTGACCATGTTCCAATTTCATTTGAGGGAAGCATTGAAATGAAAAGAAAAGCTGTCTCCAAATGCCCTCTGAAGTTAACTGTGTACCCCAGAATAGATTATGTTCGTAAATATCTCTCAGAACTGCCCTGGCTGTGGTCCTAGGATAGATTTCAGAGGTTGTCCTGGATTTTTGGCAGGAAGAGAACAACTCTTAGCTGGGTTATGATCTGAAAAATATTCCCTTGCTCCGAAGATAATATTGACTCCACGATACTTTCTGTGTTACAATATCCAATGTCCCCCTTGGCTGTAACAGGGCAGTGTTTACTGTGTAATTGCCCCATTCGCTGTCCATGTGGAGCCATACTTGCAGACTTGGCTCCACTCTCCCATTGTCCACTTGCTAACTTGTTGTGACGTACATTTTGGAATTCAGCTGATAATGTTCCAGTGAGGAAATGTCTCCTGCCCAGATGATGATCAAATACCAGAGAACAGAGCCACGTAAGTCACCACGTATGAAATAGATAGACATCATGGCTTCCTATTCCTTCCCAACTGAGAAGGAACAACAGCAATGTCCTGAGAGTCAGGAAGAAAATGGTCACCGGATAGAAATAATTTATTGAGAAACATCCGGGATTCCTCTGGGAGGTTCACCTCAATGCACTCCTCTCAGGGAGCCAGGCTCTTTGGCTGGCTGTGTACAGAGGCCCTGCCTACACCATTTTTTTTTTGCTAGATGCTATCTCTGGGTAGAAAAAGAATGCTATTTTTTGTTTAAGTCAAACATTCACCTGAACAAATAGCAGATGTTGATGAATATTAATTTGTGCTTAGATTAATTCTTCAAAGTGTCAATTTAATTTCTGTTTTACTCTTCAGCCCTTGATTGTAATGAGCTACTTCAGGATGTGGGGAGCATACACCTGGCTGGGGGCAGGGCTGGAGGCCTCCAGGGAGTGGATCTGGGTCCTTGGGCTTTTGTTTCTCTGAAATACGATAATTTCAACAGTGTTCAGGCACCCCTGAAAGTTACTCAGCTGTACATTGTCCCAGTGGAGATATGATATATGAGGGTATAGTCTGAGGGAGAGGGAGGGGGAGAATAGAAAAAGAGAGGATATTTTTAGGAGAAGCTAGTAGCTGAGTGAGTGTCCAAACTGGATTCTATGGTCCAAGCAGAAAAGGTGCTATAGGTGCAATAGTGACCACCTTAAAGTTCTCACCTACAGAACAGAGTCTACGGAGAAGACTGAATGAAGTGATCATATCCTGTGCTTAGCGAGGGCCCGTCACCAAGCATATTTCATACGTGAGGGTTTCTCCTCCCAACCTTCCCAGTGGAAAAGCCATCCTCAAATGAAGGAAGATGGAACTTACTCCTCACTGCATTTTCAAAAATCAGCAATCTCCCCATCATTCATGCGTGGTGTTCAATTTTCTAATTCTCTGCCTGCCTTAGTAGCTTGTTAAATAAACGTGACATAAATGCTTCTATTTTGAGTTTATATTTGTCATGTTCCTTTGTTGACTTATGCTGCTTTTCCTTTGTCAGATGGCAAAGAGAACGAATTTTACTTGTAGCAAACTGCTCCCTGAGGCCTCAGTTTTGTTTTGGTTTTTTTTGAGACAGGGTTTCTCTGTGTAGTTTTGGTGCCTGTCCTGGATCTCGCTCTGTAGACCAGGCTGGCCTCAAACTCACAGAGATCTGCCTGCCTCTGCCTCCTGAGTGCTGGGATTAAAGATGTGCACCACTACCGCTCGGCCCTCAGTCTCCATGTTGCTTTGGCGTGCCTAACCTCCCCCCCCCCGTCCATATAACTCTTAGACCCTAGGCTCAACACAATAACTATAACCAAGAAAGTCCTGAGACATGCCAATATGTAAGATGCAAGATCCGATTGTGCCTTTGAAACTATTGATGGCAGGTTTCAGTGGGCTTCGTGGATTCCTAATTTTTCTAGATCTTCATCTGTGGTGTTTCTGGTTGACTTAAAAATAAATGAAATTTGTTGTCTTGCAGTTGTAGAGAATAGACATCTAAAACTGAGATGCTTTTTCTGAAGTCTGGAGGGAAGCGTCCTTTCTTACCTCTCCAGGTCTCTGTGGTGGCTGTTCATCCTTGGTGTTCCTGACACATAGTTATGTAGCTTCAATCTCTATCTCCATCTTCACAGTGTATTGTCTCTGTGTATACCTGTGTATTAATATTCCCTTTATATAAGGATTTTAATCATACTGGGTTATCTTCCTTCTTAACCACCTGATCCGAAGTTGGTTGACTTTACAAAGACCCTGTTTTTGGAGAAGGTCACTCTGTGAGACTCTAGGGTTGAGAACTTTAGCACACTGCTTTCAACACAAAGTGATGTAAACAATATCTCATTTCTTCCTCCTTAGAATTCTGATCAGTTCGTCTGGTCTTATCTGAATTCTAAGGGAATAGCAAAGTTCTCAAACTTTTCATTCGTAAAATTACATTATTTAGCTCTTTTAGTGTACTTGGCCTAGTACTTTTATTTTTGATATTTCATTGAACTTCCAAGTAACCTAGAAAGGTACAATTACAGACCTAGTTTACAAAGGAGAAGATAGAAACTTAAGTACATTAAGGAGTTAGCTCACCTATCTCTTCTCAGTGAAAGTGCCAGAGGTTGTAGTTAACTTAAAGCTTACTTAGAGTCTATTGGTCAGGTCAAAGGTGTATTGATTCATCAACAGCTTTTATTTCCTCTTCCATTATTTCATCTCCACCCTTGACCCTGAGAACTCCAGTCTGCCCTTGATCTCTTCTTTCTCTCTGTGTTCTCTGGTCATTCTGGCTTTCTCTTTGGCTGTTTTAGTGACATTGGCCCTTGCTTTCACCTCAGACCAGCAATATGGGCTCTCACTGTGTACTTTCTTCCCTGTACTGCCGTCTGTTGTCTTCCCGTGACTTCTCTCTTCCCTGCCCCTCTCCTTTTGGTGTCTCTCTCTTTGTTCTCATAAACCTTTAAACACGGCAGCATGCTGACCCTGATGCCATTCACCTACTCCTGCATCTAGCTGTCACTTCCCACCCCTTATCTGTAGGTGTTCTGGGCATGAACACAGCTCCTTACTACTTCTGCTTCATGTGTCTCGTAGCTTCTGATGTGTCTTGAATGACCCTAAAATGCCATTTGGGACTGGAACATAGCCCTGTTCCTTATCTCTACTGCTCCTTCCAAGCACAAGACTAGTCCCCTGGGGGATAGCACATGCCTGTTCCCAAGTGCTCAGAGATGCCCTCTTGCTAAAGTTACTTTATTGTGCTTTTTCAACAAAACTAAAGGGAATCTGGATGTCCAACTGCTTTCTCAGGTGCTCAGTGCCCTGAGTGAGAGAGCTAGTTGAACTAATTTACCAGATCACTTGGCTGACAGTTCAGCTTAAAAGAATGTCTACCCCAAGAAGGGAGAAGCATAGCCTATATTTAACTTCCAGAAAAAGAAATAACCTTATTCCCTTATTCCCTGAAGGTGGGAGAAATAAAGAATTCCCCACCTTCAGGCTCCATATTTCTTCTGCCTCCATTATTCCTGCTCATATTCTCATCTGCTTTCTCTCTTTGTATGTGCTATTTATGTACTGGGAAATGTCAAATATAATTCCCGTGTCTTGATGCCTTGTCCAAGTTCCATATCAATATTTTTAGCTACCTGCTATCCACTTGGGTGTCCCACAGATACCTCTCATTTTGTCTCCCATCCCTCCCTGCTGCTTCCTTCTTTTTTCTAGTCTGGATTTTAGTTACTGATATCAGTCACACTCCATCATCCAAATAAAGTACCATTCATTGTCCCTTCTATGCCCGATTGGTTAACAAACGCTGATATTCCAATTTAGAAATACTCATATCTTTTTGCTTGTGATCCTTGTTCTCATCATTATTTCTTACCGAACACAGCATGTTTGGCTGATATTTCTTTCCAATCTCTTTTCATTACAGTCTAAAGAGACTTATTATTAAAAATAAAGGTGCGCATATCACTGTCTCGCCTTGAAATTGCTAATGTCTTCCCCACCTGGGATAAATCTCCAAATTCCATATATTGAGATTCTGGGCTTTCTTGAATCTGACTGAAATCTACCTCTCATTCTTCAAGCCTTGTCCTTCTCCCCATCACCAAGCATACCAAAGTCCAGCCAAATAGGGTTTCTCTTTGTATCTTGGGCAACACCCTTTTGTGCCTTTGTATTTCTGCACACTTTTGGTTCTCTGTGTGGTGTGAAAGCCTAGACTTGACTTTGACTTTACAGGCTCCATTTTAGGGAAATGGCCACCATCTCAGACCACCTGCTGTACTCAGTTCTAGGAAGGACCTCAGGAATGTGCCATGACAATTTGAATGGATACAGAGCAGTATCCTCCTGCAGACATTCAATCTGTGGCTTATGGCCCCTGAAGATATCTAGATAATCCTGCTGAGCAGTCCAGATAATCCTGTTCAGTGAGTTATGGTTCCTTGCCAAAAGTCTAACTCAATGGTTTCAAATGTGGCTTTGCGCCCAAAGTCTAGACCAATAGTTTCAAAAAAATCACCATATCCCTTCTGCCCAATCCCAAGTTGCCAATTCCCGGCTTGTGGTTTTTCCCTATAAAAACTCTCTACACCTGGGCTCGTGGCTGCCGCCACATTTCCTTCCATCTGCTGTGCAGTGGCCCAGGTTGAACCTGAGTAAAAGGACCCTTATGTGCTTGCATCGGAAACCTGCTCCTTGGTGGTCTCTGGGGGTTTCGCAAAATGGGTACAACAGTGGGAGGCCTTTCTCTTACCTTTTTACCCAATGAATTCTTTCTCATCTTCATAATCTACAGCAATATTAAGTTCTTTGTGAAGTTGGTAGTAATTCCCTTAGTTGGAGTTGGTGACTGTTAGCGTTCTGTTTAATGACCAATTCCTGAAATAACTTCTAAAGAGACAAAATTCATTTTCCTTGGCTCAGAATTTTGGTGATTCTAGTCTGTGGCTTGATCCTACTGTGTTTTTGAGACTGTAGTGAGGCAGCCATGACAGGGAATGACATGCCCCTCTCGATGAGCCAGGAAACAGTGCAGAGGGGATGGAAACTGGGTATCTCACAAACCTCAGTGACTTAAGAACATCCCACTAGGCTCCACCCCTTCAAGTTTCCACCTGAATATACTTGAATATTCTACTCAGTATTTAACACATTACTCTATAGGGGTCGTTCACAATCCCAACCACAGCAGTGGCCTCTGTTGTATTCCCTGGTGCTTTGTTCATAGTTGTATGGCATGACTATGATAATCTTCTGGTTTCCTCATTTGTCTCTTCTATAGACTGTGACCTTTCTAGCAACCAGTGCAGTGCCTGGATTCAGCAGAAAAGCCATGGGTGCTTTTGAAAGTTGATTCTTCAGAGTGCCTTGCTCAGTTCCATGTGTTTTTGTCTCATTAGCTTCCTCATCATCTTTATTTCCTTTCAGGTCAGTTGTCACAATGTTGATGGAACTGGGGGACACTATGTCAGGGAAATAATATATATCATATATTATATACTATCTATAATATCATATTTTATATATATCTTATATATGCCATGTATCTCATATATATATATATATATATATATATATATATATATATATATATATATATATATAATAGAAGGCTGGAGACATAGTTTAATGGTAAGGCACTTACTCTGCAAAAAACAAACACAATATAAAAACAATGACCAAAATATAACTAGGAATTCAAGGTTGTGCAGCACAAAGAAATGTTATATATTTAAGGTGATAGAATTGTTAACTATCTTTGCTTTTGATCTTTATATATTATATATGTAGAATAATCATGTGATATCTCATAATATGTGCAATTATTATAATCAACAAAAGATTTTTTTCCTAAAGGGTGGTGGGATTATATCATGAGTGTTGGTGAGTGAACAGTCTGCCTGTCTTGGGTAGTGCAGGTGCTAGAGAATGGCCAGTGTGTTTCTGAGCTCCCCCATAAAGGTACAAGATCAGCCCATGTTGCTATTAGTATTCATACAACACTACTGCTCACATTCCTGGAAGCAGCAGTAACTAAGCCCTGAGAGCCAAGGGAGGCATCTTGCAAGGATGTTATGTGACCTCAGGAGCCCCACTGTCCCCTCTCTCATAACAGCCAGCACATAGCAGGGTGATTCCTGGCTGCCTGTGAGAACCAATGTCGTATCTGCCCATTGTCTTCATGAAATAGTTTAATTAGAAAATAGATATACGATATTTCCTCCTGGCCCATGTCTGATGGAGAGGGATAAGTAAAAGAGTAGAAAGGTGAGGCCCCATCCTTACACTCGAAGCCCTGGAAGATTCACTCAGTTATTCATTCACTCATTAGGTAATACTTCTTAACTGAATATCTATTTCATGAGACTTGATGTGGGATGTCCTTTCCACATCATGCCCTACAGCTCTGATCTGAAGTTCAGCTGGAAATGATCTTACTGTCTATCTGCTCTTTCACACCAAAGGCCAGAGGATGGATCTGCCTAAATTGCTTTGCGCAGGTTCATCTCTCAAGCTGGAGGTTTTTCAGTGGCAGCTAATGGTTGTCATAGGGAGGAACAAAAAGGGCTCTTGGACGTGCTTCTTTTTAAACGTCCAGAGAACATTTTTCTGGCTCTGCAAAGATTGCTTTACAGAGCAATTTTCACCATTATCTGCTGAGAATAAAACCTACTTTACGAAATTAAATTAGCCAGTCTTTCCTCCCAGATTCATTTTTCCTCCTTTAGTGTGAGAAACCCATCTCTATTTAGCAGGCCATGTAACCTCTCCTACCTCGTTGTTCAAATCATTTAGTAAAATAAAAAGGCTTTAAAAAAGGCCGTTGCAAATATAAACACGAGCACAATTAAGATCTCAACTCCATTACATTAATATAAGTACTTTGCATGGAGTTCATTACGACTCGCATCAGGGTTTTAATGTTTTCTCCAGTTAGTGCCATCCTTAGTTAGAAGGAAATGGCGTGCTATAGGAAACAACTGCCTGTTGGGTTGGAAATAGTTTGAATAGGATTCCATTGTGATTAATTAAACTCACACAGGATAAAGTAGGAAGAACTAAATAGTTGTTCTTCAAATTGACAGCCTATTTGGCAGGCAAAAGAAAAAAGATTTATAACATTAAATTTAAATTTTCTTGATATAATAATATGTTATGGAAATTGCTCATTTTCCTTCTTTCTGCTAGAAATGTGGTAAGCCCTCATGTTGTTGTGTTTTTTTTTTCCCTATGTGAAAAGTAGAGGCACAAACAAGAATGAGGAAAATGGAAGAAAGGGGGACTTAATGAGAAAGCACTGGCATGATAATATGGATAAAAGCCTTTATTTTCTCTCCATTACCCTCAAATTATTTTCTTCAAACATTTTGTCAGACAAGTTGTCTTGGCAGTCAGCTCCAAGTGCATGCTGCCTAGGGGAGGAGAGGTCGGACATTTTCTCCGTAGGTAACAGCCTTCTTGGAAATCGTTGCCCATATTGCAACGGAGCTCTCCTCTCCTTTCAGTTCGTGTGCTAGACTAGCCCACTCTTCCCCTCCCCTCAGCAGGACTATCAGGAAATGACCATGGTCAGCCCTGAGAACACGAGGCAAGCCACATCAGTGGCATCAGGACCCTCTAACTAGCATGTCTGCACAGGGGATAATGAGCTCGGCTTTGAAAAATGTCCTTTTCCAGCCAGACTTTCCTCCTCTCTGCTCTACTCTGCCTTCGCCTTGTTGTTCTGTCTCCCTATGTCATGCTTCGCATCTGTGATTTTCTGAGTGTCCACATCCCTCCTCAGCCAGGGCATCAAATTCCTCTTCCCAACCACTACCGAGTCCCAGCCTATTCTTCTGCTAGCTCTCCCCTCCTCCACCCACCTGTCCTCTTAAATTCTAAGTCCCTCAGTTGCAATCAAGATCCTTGAAGCCAAATAAGGAGTGATGGAGCACGTCTCTGGAGAGTGTCTTATATTAACTGGCAAGACTCAGGAACTGCTATTAATGAATAAAGGCAGCTCCTGAGGTCAGCCTGTGTTACTAGGGCAGTGCATTCGTCATTGGGAAATTCGGTGGGGGACTCAAGTGCTGGCAGAGAGAGAGAGAGAGAGAGAGAGAGAGAGAGAGAGAGAGAGAGGGGCGCTTCCAAGGCTACAGCAGAATCGATGCGATGCTTAAAATGTTACTTCTTTTGCCATTGGCCTTTGCCCCCTCTGTAGCCTGCAGTGAACCCCAGCAGTTGTCTGAGCTAGTGAGCAAGATAGGCCTGAAGTGGATGGTGACAAGATTTAAGCTGTCTTCATTGTTATGAGAATCTAAGAAAGGTTTCCCTTTAAATACCTCCATTTTGGAAGGAAGTGGCTTTCCCTAGGGGAATGACAGCTTTCTGATCAAAAGCCCATGGGTTAAGATAATTATAGCCATACCTGTTTTCTGGAGATGTGGACTTAAGAAACAGAACTGTCAAATCTTTCTAAGATAGGAGGTGATAAAATACGACACAGAAGTAATGGACTTGGCCCGCTGATGTTCCTTTAATAGACACTTTGAGAATGTCTGGAAGGAATGTCCACCAAATCCCAGGGGCCCCAGCACTGCCCTGTGACTTCCCAACCTCTTTGTGAAGTCCCACACAAGGGTTATTCAAGAATAGAAACAAGGGGTTAAAAATGTCTTGGGAGTCAACATACTAGGGAACTAGTAATATGTAAGCGGTTCCTCTTTTGTGGTTTTCCAGACTTGGGTGCTAGCTTGTAAACTTAGAATAACAATAATTTCAAAATCTCAGCTTGGAACCTATTTATATATTCCAGCTGCTGATGCAGAGGTGGGGTCCTGTGCAAATGGGACCATGGTCCATGGTTTTATACCTTCATGGACCTCACAGAAATCTTAGGAAGAGAATGCTAGATGAACGCTGCTTCTCTTCCCCATCTGACTCTTACCTCCCTCTCTACACAGGATTGTCTAAGCAGAGTGAGCAGGTTCAGTACAAGTCTTTCCTAGCTGAGATGATTCAGTTTCTTCCTGCTCCTTGATGCTCTTAGCAGAGTAGCAATGTCTTTGTGTCTATTCTTTGCATGGGCTTTTACAAATGTGACCCAGAGATGTTTCATGGCACTTATGCTGCATTCAGTATTTAAGTACTACATTTTTCGTAATGGATGTTCTTGGATTTTGATAACCATAGGTGGGTGGTGCTAGAACCAATTACCCATAAATATCCAGAAGTCAGTGAACTTTGCTCTTTGCTTTCTTCCCTGACACACTAGGTGTAAGGTTTTTGGGGCGCCATAAAAAGTGCAGATTCCAGTGTATCAGAGTGGCTTAGAAAGTGATGGGGGTGGGGAGTGTGGGAGTGTTGGCAATCATGACACATCCATGAGTAAGAATGTTTCTGGTCTGAATGTTCTGTTCTAAAGAGTCTCTGATGCTAATCCTTAGCAGCAGTAAGTGAGCAATAGTTTTCTCTCTTCCTGCCAGCTGTGAAATGAAGAGTTTGGCTACCTTCTGGTTCCATCTAAACCTTTCAGAGCATGCTCCTCTGAAGTAATACCCTTTGTCTTTATTATCCACAGACCTGCCAGGAGCAGGAGTGGCAATTCCTTTCGAGCAAGTGCCACCCAGGGGCAGAGGGTCATGTGACTAGTGTGTGGGACTCAGGATGTAGCCACCTAAGGACCCTCAGGGACACAGGTCATCTAAAGCATTTATTTTTATTTCTTTTTTGTGTGTATGTATATGTGCCTGTTGTTGTGTGCATGAGCATGAGCATGCATGTGAATACCAGAGGTCCACATCTGGTATGTTCCTCAATTGCTAAGGAATTCACCTAGACTGGCTGGCCAGCCAGCTCCAGGACTTTTGTGCTTCTCTGTCCCCAGATTTGGGATTACAGGCATGCACTCACGCTTTTTACATGGGTGCTGCTGATGGAACTCAGGTTCTCTTTCTTTTTTGAGGCATGGTCTCATGATAGCTCTGGCCTGGAATTCATGCTGAAGAGACTGTATACAAACCCTCCATAACTGTTGACAGGCTGGTTTCATCCTTTCTGTTCAGAATACCGCCCACCCTCCCCCATTTAAACTCCTTAAGGTTCTTTCATGCTGCCCACTGTTGTCCCCTTGCTAGGTTGAGAGGTGGTGGCGTGATTCTGTTGCCCTTAGCATGTGACTGCTGTGAACAGCCCCTGTATTTTACTCACAGGCACCCCACGTCTTACTCTCCTCTTTGCTCCATGGGGTTGATAGCCTTTGCCCCCCTGACCACCTTATGCTGTATCTCCAGAAAAAGGCACAGTTCTTGTAAGATGAGTCCATGTTTAGGCTGAATCCATCTTTCCCAGTTGGAGGTGGAGGAAGATAGGAGATAATTCTCTCTCCTTTCCACCCAGCCCTGCTCCTCACATTCCCCCCATCCCACCCAATAGAATACATAGTCAGCCTTGTATTCACCCAGGCAAACAGGAAAAGAGGTGTATAGGTATGATCTACATCTTCCTGCTAAAAAGACAACCAGAATCTTCCCATGCTATTTCCCACAGGGAACTAGGAGATGCTATGAAGAACCTTCCTTGGTTAAGAGACTAGTGAGAAGGTTTGCCTCCTCCCTAAAAGCAAAGAAAAACAAACAGAAAACATTCTGTAACAAGGCAGACATCATAAAGACATAGATTTTTGTTTCACATTGGATTTTAAAAGAAATCTCACCATCCCTGGACACTCAACTCAAGAGAAATAGCAGAAACAGGAACAGGTTTGGGAGAGTGTCTTAGTCATTGTTCTATTGCTGTGGAGAGACACCATGATCACAGCAATTCTTTTTTTTTCAAGAAATTTTTTCATTCATTTTACACACCAATCAAAGATCCCTCTCTTCCCTCCTTCCACCCCTAGCCTCCCTTCCCAGCCCATCCCCTACTCCCTTCCACAAGAAGATCCCCCATGGGAGGCACATCCAGTAGAGACAAGTCTAAACCCTTCTTCCTGCCTCAAGGCTGCATGAGGTGTCTCATCATAGGTAGTGGGCTCCAAAAAGCCCCCTCATGCACCAGGGGTGGATTCTGATCCTACCGCCAGGGGGCCCCACAAGCAGATCAAGCTACACAATTGTCTCACCATGTAGAGGGCCTAGTCCAGTCCCTTGCAGGTTCCACAGCCATTGATCCAACTTTGATGAGTTCCTACTAGTTTGGTTTGGTCACTCTGCAGGTTTCCCCATCATGATCCTGACGCACTTGCTCATAGAATCCATCTTCTCTATCTTTGACTGGACTTCTGGAGCTCTGCCTAGTGTTTGGCTGTGGATCTCTGCATCTGCTTCCATCAGTCACTGGATAAAAGCTCGATCACAACAATTCTTATAAAAGAAAGCATTTAATTGGGACTTACTTACAGTTTCAGAGGGTTAGTCCACTATCAGCATGGCAAGAAGCATGGCGGCATGCAAGAAGACATGGTGCTGGAGAAGAAGCCAAGAGTTCTACATCCAGATCCTCAGGCAGCAGAAAGAAACAATGGACCTGGCTTGAGCATTTGAAATCCCAAGGCCCATACCAGTGACATACTCCCTTCAATGAGGCCACACCTACTTCAGTAAGACCTCACGTCCTAACAAGTGGTCCCTGACAAGTAGAAGCACTTCCTAATGACCAAGAATTCAAATATATGTGCCTATGAAGGCCATCCTATTCAAATCACCACAGAGGGTATCTGGCAGCGCTAGCTCTACTGCCTTTCCACATCACACCATGTGTCCATATCACATCATCCAGATCTTGCCTTAGTTCTTGAGAAGCCCTTTATAATGCCCAAAGGCAGGGTTCTGTGTCTTCTAGCAAACCTCAGCACACCATGTCAATATCTCTGCCAGTGCCCAGTAGACTGTAGGGCTGATATCAGAGGCAAGATGTTAAGTTCAGGGTCTGTTCTCCTGTATAACCCTGGTACCTCTCCTAGAGACTGCACAGACATTCAATTAAGATATGCTGAATGAATAGAGTAGGCAGCCCCTTTGCCCATGGGCAGTTAGTCCACTGTGGAAAAGCCTGCCACCTCTGAGTGTCTCCTGGGTGCTTTGCACACAGAATGTGAGTGGAATGTGTCCATTTTGGAAGTTAACCTAAGTGTGGTTCTTCCTTCTTGTGGAGTTTTCCAAGACTCTGGCAAAGCACAGTCTTCAACAAATGTCATTTCCCCTTTGATTTCAGACAAACAACCCTGCAAAGATGACATTTCACACTGCCCAACCAGAATTAGACAAAAATTGGTTTGGAGAAATTTGCACTGAAGTTTGTTATAACAGGACAATCGTGGAGGGGATTAAGTGAGTTAATATTTGAGAAGCACACAATCAACACTACATAAGTGCCTGTTAAACTAAGACACTAAATAACACTGTTGTTATTAGTCTTGTTAGATTCCAAGACAACATGCAGACTATTTCCTAATCATTGAATTTCTGATATTTTAAAGAAAAAAAATCCCTTTACATTGTGGAAGTTCCCAAAATATTTCATGGAAGTACTCTTGGATGGAGGTTTATTTTATTTAACACCTTTCAATAGGGCAACATCTGGATGCTATCACTGCTTAGCAAGATGAGATGCCGAAATGACAAATTCTGGAAATGCTGTGCATTAGGCCCTCTTGTCTTTGCCTATAATTGCCTTAAAGATATAAAAGAGCCTGATTGTAATAACTCCTCTAGTGTAACTATTCTTCATTTCTATTCCATGAGAGAAGATAGCAGGAAGTGGTATCTCTCTAAGGGTATAAGTAAGTAGAGACAGAGCTAATCCTGCAATACGTGTGCCCTGCATCTCAAGGAAGCACTGAACAGCAGTGTGAAAGGATTACTGGTAATCTTATATATATATATATATATCCCTTAACCCATTAACTGGAATAATTGTTCCACTAAGATAAGAGCCCCATAAGTATTCCAGGCTAGGTGGCCCTAGGTCAGAACACATTTATTATTTATTTATTAACGTCCTGTTCTCTGGCGATAGGGATGGAAATTTGGCAGACCAGGTCTTTTCTTGTTAAGCAAGTGAAATGGTTGTTTCATTTTTAATCGGGATCCTTTGCCCTGACGGATAACTCTGAGGAATGCTGTTAGAAGTGGGAAGAATGGGGCTCCTTGTGGTTGTGGGAAAGGCAGCAAGACATGGCAGCCTGGAATTGCAATCCTTGCCACACCAACATAAGCCCTTGAAAGTAAGGTAGGTAGGGTAGGGCAGTCCTGGGTCACCTTTGAAATCATGTGGCCAAATATCATGACTACTGTAGTAGCCACGCTTCTTGTAGCTGTGACAAAATTACGGACAAGAGCAACCTAAGGAAGGAAGGGCTTTGGCTCACAGTTTAAGCGTACAGCCTGTCATGAACAGGAAGGAACGGAGGTCAGAGCTTGAAGCAGCAGGTCACAGTGCAATCTGCAATCAGGAAGCAAAAACAAAAGGATGCTGGTATTTACTTCCTGTCCTCTGCTTCATTCAGTCTGGGACCCAAGGATATTCTTGGTAGCACCCACATTTCCAGGTGAGTCTTTGCTCCTCAGTTAAAATTTTCTGGAAACATCCTCATAGGTACACTCAGAAACTTGTTTTTATGGCGATTCTAAATCCTGTCAGTTTGGCAACCAACATTGGACACTACCATTGCCAAGTGAAATATAATAACTCTTAAAGAATGATTTTAGCCTTTTGTTTTTATACATGTACACATGTATCCTGATTGTATTTAGCCCTCACCCTTTCCCAGTATCCTCTGACTCTCTGTAGTGCTTCCTCCTTCCACCTTAATGCCTTCTTTAAAAAACAACCCGCTAAGTCCAGTTAGAACTACTTGTGTGTACATGGATGTGGGGCTATTCACTGGAGTGTATGCAACCTGCCAATGGCCACATCCTCAAATGACTGTTTCTCTTCCCACAGCTATTAGCTGCACTGACTCCTCAGCTGTGAGTAAAGCCTCATTAGCCTTCTTCCATCCATGATAGAATGTTGACCTGACTTCACCTCGTACAGGTCTTTTGCAAATAACCACCCCAAAAATCACTGTTGCGATTTCATAAGTGTAATAACACGCATGTCCAGAAGACATGGGTGTCACTGTCTTCCTCCTCTGTCCATGACCTGGCTTCCCCTTGTACAGGTCTTTTGCAAATAACCACCCCAAAAATCACTGCTGTGATTTCATAAGTGTGATGACCATGTCCAAAAGATGATAGTTTTCTTTGCATTTCTCCTTATCCTTCAGCCCTTACATTCTCTCCATGACCTTTGCCACAGTTTTTCTGAGCCTCACAGGGAGGAGGGGGAGTACTGATAGTCATGTATTCTCATCACTTTAGCCAGCAGTTACGAGTCTTTTAATTGACTGCTGCTCACTTCAAAAAGAAGCTTCTTTGACCAAGATCAAGGGCCGCTAGCTAGGGCTGGAGAGATGGATCAGTAGATCAGAACATTGGCAGTTTTTCTAGAGGACCCGGGTTCAATTCCCAGTATGCACATGGTAGTTTAACAACTATCCGTAGCTCCACTCCCAGGGGATTCAACACCCTCTTCTGGCCTCCATGGGCACTTGTCATGCATGTGGTACACAGATATACATGCAGACAAGATACTCATACACATTACAAAAAATAAAGATCTGTTGGCAGTATTTGTCAGAATAAACATAAATATTTTAGAAGGTGGTTTGACAATTTGTTCATTTAGCAAAACAACCAAAGCTTCCTCCCTAGGGCCTATCACCTCCCCAGCCACGTACCTGCTCTAAGTTTCTAACCAAGTTTACACTATGAAACGAGAATTCCCTCCCGTTGAGCCAGCCTCAAATCCAATCATAAAGTGATTGATTATCCCCACAACAGGCTTTCACAGTTGCATCAATAGGCACACTCTTCCTGGAAGGTTGGTATTGTAGTACACAGTCCACTGCTGGGTTAGTTCACCAGCGGCCCTGCAGCCTACATGGCACCTCCCAGCACAGTGAAAGCTAGCCAGCAGAGTTTCCAGATCAGCTGTAGCTCTATTTCTCTTTGTCCTGCAACCAAAGCATGTTGTGTCTTTAGAAATAGGGTCTTAGCATTTAGCTGTGGTGGAAAACCAAGAGCAATGACAATAGTCTTGTTGTTTGAGCATGGGGCCTTTGGGGACTCAAACAACTTGTAGAGAGGTAACCAATTCCTGGCACTGAGATTTTCATTTAATAACCCATGTGTTCTGGGGAAAACATTTATCTACCCGTGAAGCTACCTCTGTTCAAACTCCTTTATAAAGATTTACATTTTTAATTAGCTTGAAAAGCTGTGGGTTTCTACAATACTTTTCCACACAAACTTAGTTTTGGCTTTACTTATTTATTTTTTGAGGCCATTATGAATGAAGTAATTTCCCTGATTTCTCTCCCAGTATATTTGTCATTGACATATAGGAAGGTTGCTGACCTTACGTGTTAATTTCATATTTTGTCAATTTGCTGAAAATGTTTATCAATTCTGGTGGCATCTTTAGGTAGGGTCTCATGTATAGAATCATAACGTTGGCAAGTAGAGATACTTTGACTCTATTTAATTGCTTCCACTAAGACATTCAGTACTTAAGAGTGGAGAAAGTGGAAACTCTTAGCTTGTTCCTGAATTTAGTGGAAATACTCTGAGTTTTTCCTTGTTTAATATAATATTGGGTGTAGGTTTTTCATATATAGCCTCTATTATGTTGATATCTGTTCCTTTCATTCAGAGGTTTTTTTCTAGGACTTTTAACATGAAGGGATGTTAGATTTTTCTTAAAAGCTTTTTCTGTAGCTCTGATTTCTTAATGCAGGCATATGGAGCTATAAACTTCCCCCTTAAGACTGTTTTCATTATATCACAAACATATTGGTATGTTGTGTTTTCATTTTCATTTGATTCTAGAAATTGTTTAATTTCCTTCTGTATTTCTTCAAGGATCCATTCATCATTCAATAGTATGTTGTTTAGTTTCCATGAGTTTGTGTATGTTATAAAGTTTCTCCTGCTGTTGATTTACTGTCTTATTCCATGTGACTAGACAGAATATAAGGAATTATTTCAATCTACCTATATTTGTTGAGATTTGCTTTGTTTCCTAATATATGGTCTAGAGAAGGTTCCATGGTCTACTGAGAAAAATATGTACTCTGCAGTTTTTGTACGGTACATTTTATAGATGTCTGTTAAATTCATTAAATCTATAATGTCATTTAATTTGTAATTTTATGTTTACCTTTTGGTATGAAGACCAGTAAGTTGAAGAGAGAAAGATATTGAAGTCACCCATTACTATTGTGCTGGGGCTAATCTGAGATGTTTCTTTTAATAGTATTTGTTTTATAAAGTTTGGTGCACCTGTGTTTGGCATGCATATGTTTAGAATCATAATATTCTCTTGAAGGATTGTTTTCTTTATTCATATAAAGTGACCATCTTTATTTTTTCTCACGAGGATTGGATTGAAGTCTGTTTTTGTCAGATATTCAAACAGTGGCACCTGCTTGTTTTCTGGGTCCATTTGCTTGAAACACCTTTCCCCCATCCCTTTTGCCTAAAGTTGTACCTGTTGTTTGTGGTGAAGTATGTTTCTTGGAGGGAACAAATATATGTTTTCTGTTTTTTGACACAATTTACTACTCTGTATCTTTTGGCTGGGGGAATTGAGACCATTAATATTGGAAGTTATTACTGAAAGTTAAGTTATGTATTGATTCTTGTCACTTTATAGTGTTTGGACTTTTTTCTCTCTTCCTCTCTTGCTTAACTATTATCCTCATGTGGTTTACTCTTGCCTGGGGCTTTGTTGATGGGTTTGTTTTCCTCTCCAGTCAGAATGATTCCTTTAAGTATGTTCTCTCGAGCTGATTTAGTGTTCATCCTAATACAAAGCATTCTTTACCATATCTTGTAGACTTCAGATATCTTTGTTGGGTATAATGTTCTGGCTTGGGAGTTGTCTTTCAAGACTTGAAATACATCATTCCAAGTGCTTTTGGCTTTTAAAGTTTGAATAATCTGCTCTTATCATCTGGTGGGTTCACCTTCACATGTGACTTGATGTTTATTGGAACTTAAATACACTTTCTTTGTTTTGTGTGTTGCATGTATTATTTATTTATTTAGTGTGTGCATGTATGTGGCACATGTGTGTGCAATCACATGTACATGCATGCATGACACATTGTGTGTGGAAGTAGAAGACTGCTTATTAGAGTCTCTCCTTTTCTGTAGGTCCCTGAGGTTGAAATCAGGTTGTCAGGTTTGGTGGTAAGCTCCCTTCCCTATTGGGTCATCTCAGCAGAGCTAGTATTTTAATCATAGTGTGATGGGAGTGGTTCTTTTTCTGGTCTTGTCTTTTTAGTGTTCTAAATGCCTCCTGTGTCTAGATTGGCATTCCTTTCCTAACTCTGGATAATTTCCCATTATAATCCTTTTGAAAATGTTTTCTTTTCCTGTAGAATGAAATTCCAACACTTCTATGACTATAACTCATAGGTTTGATCTTTACAGAGTATTGGTTATATCTTGGAAGTCCTACTGGAACCTTCTTTTTTTTTTCGAGACAGGGTTTCTCTGTGTAGCTTTGCACCTTTCCTGGAACTCACTCTGTAGTTCAGGCTGGCCTTGAACTCACAGAGATCCACCTGCCTCTGCCTCCCGAGTGCTGGGATTAAAGGCGTGCGCCACCACTGCCCGGCAGGAACCTTCTTAATGATTTACCTTTGTCCTTGTTGGTGGCTCCAATTCTCCCATCTTGTCTTCAAGCTCAGATCTTCTGTCCTCTCTTTGATCCATTCTGTCAGTGAGACTTTCCTCAGAACTTTTTTTTATTAGGCCTATTACAGTTTTTACACCCAGCAATTCAGATGGGTTTTGCTTCAGTACTTACCTTTGTTGAATTCTTCTTTCATATCTTGTATCACCCTTATTATTTCACTCAGCTGTTTATGGTCTCAATAGAGGGCTTCTTACACTTATTTCCACTTATTTGAATCATGAATCATTCTTTTGAGTTCTTTGTGATTTCATCTAGTTCATCTTCACTAGATGCTGCTACTGCGGCATTAGTAATTTCTGGAGGAACTATGTCGCTTTGGTTTTTCTCATTTCTTATGTCACTGCACTGGCATTAATGCATCTGAAGTTATTTCATCATTTATAATTTTTTTGAAACAACTATACTTTTTTTTCAGTTGAAGTGTTTACATTGCTCAAGTAGGACTCAGATATGGTGGACTTGAGTGTGAAGTTCAGGTAACAGCTTCCCAGGACAGTAGATGAGTTTAGGGTGCATAATATGAGCTCTATATTATTTCCTGAGAAGAATACTAACTGAGAACTACCACAGCTGTTGGATATTGCCATGATAGGCTTTTACTATTCTCTTGCTTCTGTAAATCTTATTTTTACTCCATGGCTGGCTGGATGACTGGATAGCTGGGTGGCTGGGTGGCTGGGTGGCTGGGTATCTCAGTGGCTGGCCCCTAGCATCCTCCTCTCCTCATTCTCTTAGATCCTTTTTCTTTAATCACAGTATCCCCCTTTTACTTCAATAACTGTTGGTGGATAAACAAACAAGGATAGTATAGAGTGGGTTCAGATTTTAGTTAATAATATTATGATCAATTGGTTAATAAATAGGTTGGGGAAGGATGGGGATAAGATCAACTTTGAAGAGAAAAAAGTCTAGATAAGTAAAGTAATGGGGAGGTGAAAGTTGAGAGGATGTTAAAGTCCACTTTTAAAGATTGTTAAAGCTACAGAAGGTTATAATTAAGAAGTGAAAAGAAGAGAGAAGGAAAGGAATAAGAGGAGAAGTATATGAGATATGAGTGGAAGGTACAGTAAAGAATGCTTTGTATTAGGCTGAGTGAAGAAACATACACAGTAATCCTCAAACTTGACTGAGAAAATATACTGACTGAAGCAAAACAACATCAAACATATATGCAATAATAGAAATTAAATAGTAGAAAATAAGGAATGAAAGAAAGACTTATGGTGTCGATTGTTGGCATAGCTGAGTGGAGCTGAAGGTGAAGTTCTCATCTCCTGACTTTATGAGGCTCCACTTAATGGTGGGTGTGGGAGGCAGGATCAGGAGGGAGAAGCTGGTCTCTCTAGCCTCTGTATTCTGTGTGGTTCTGGCCTGTGAGGAAGGTGATTTTGCAAGTTCTTTCTTAGTTTTCTCAGACCCCTGGCCTCTGCTGTAACCCCTTTGGTCCAGTCGATCCAGGGTATGTGAGAACAGCAGTTTCCTTGAAATTTCTACTGTTCCCCTCAAGCCAAGCATTGTAACTCTTATTTAAGCCATCTAATTTAGGGGGGTGGCTAAACTATGAGACTTGTTTTGGACTTATAGATGGTTTAGATCGAATATTAGTGGTCATTGCAGGTTGGTAGCTGACATCGGCATGGTTTGATTTATGATTAGAAATAATAAAAGCAGTGAAACAGTACAGAATTAGAGAATAGGAGCGACAATAGTAATTTGAACATGGGGAAATACAATACTGTTTGAAAATTATGAACTAATTAGAAGGTATTTACCACTTAGAAGTATGAAGAGACCCTTAACGAAACAGGCATAAAGATGCAAGATTAGACATGACTTAGAGGGTGGCAGGAGCATATGCAAAGAAGCACCCAGTCTGATGAAGCTGCCAAGGCCAACACCGTAATACAGCCACTGAGCAGCTGAGAACTTCACTGAGACCATGCAGGCCTCCCTGTCCAGCAGGGAGAAACTTACTGGGGTGAGGGTGACAGTCACAGCAGGGTTTGTGTCACTGAGGCTCCGTACACTGATAGTAGGGAGTTGCCTGTTGAGGAAGCTACTCAATATTTAATAGGAGGTAAAGTCCTGAAATCAGAAGACACACGCCCATCCCGTGGTGTTTCTCTCCAATGCACTTTAATGATAAACCTAGCATTATACTCAAACAAGAGATTTGATATGGGTTCAGCTGCAGAATGATCAAACAAAAAAGAAAGATATATGTGAGGCTTAGTGAAAGAAAAATCAGCAATGGGAACAGATGATGAAATAAAGGTTGTCTTGAGAAGAGGACCTTCCTTCCTTCCTTCCTTCCTTCCTTCCTTCCTTCCTTCCTTCCTTCCTTCCTTCCTTCCTTCCTTCCTTCCCTCCCTCCCTCCCTTCCTTCTCTTTCTCTCTTTCTTTCTCCTATACCCCATTTTTATTTCTTCAAATTATTTCTCTTTTATTGAGAATAGATTTTTTCATGCAATATATTCTGTTTCTGGTTTCCCCTCACCCTACCTCTAGTAGTTCCTCTCCACCTCTCCTCCCATCTAGATCCACCCCCTTTCTGTCTCTCATTAGAAAACAAACAGGCATTTAAGGAATAATGACAAAATAAAATAAGATAAATGTAAAACAAACAAATTGGAATATGATCAAACAGCCAAACAAGAAAAAGAGCTCCTCCCCCACACGCAAAAAAGAAAAATCACAAGAAACACGTGTAGAGAGGCAAGCCTTCACACACTTTCAGAGGCTGCAAAGGATAGAGCAACAAGGAGGCAAGGGATGCGCTGGCCATGGTCCTGAAAGGGCTCACCTGGTGCTGGAGATGGCTGAGGAGCATAAAAAGAAGAGGTGACTGGTGTGATCTTTGCTGTCCATCATAGCTAGGCAAAATTGCAGTCTTGGGTTTTGGAGGACAGTGGTACATTCTGTTTAGAAAAGTTATGTCAATTCATGATGCCCATGGACTATCCTGACAAAATTAAGATTTCCTGGATAAAGCCAGCAGATTAAAATGTGTGCTGGGGCTATGAATTTCTAGAGAAACCCACATACCAAGAAAAAGAACTAAAAAATTACATTTTAAAAAGAGTTATACAATTTCTGTTTTTTTCCAATTTAACTTTTTTTTAAAAAAATGATTCTTTGTGGATTTCACATCATCCATCTCCATCCCACTCATCTCCCCATCCCTTCTCATCTGCACTCTACCCTTGAAACCTCCCCCTTCAGGATAAAACAAAATAAAATTTAAAAGAAAAGAAGAGAAAAAGGGAAGAAAAGAAAAATCTCATCATGGAAGCTGTAGTGTGACACAGTGAGTCACACAGTATACAGTGTAGTCTACATATCATTACTTGCAAGTGTTCATTGCAATGAGTCATTGGTCTGGTTTGAAGCTTCTGGTTTTTACTTCACCATAGATACTAGGCTCTCACTGGGGCTCCTCTTGGATATTCTGTTGTTGTCCTGTGTCATGGAGATCCTGAAATTTGGGGTCTGAAGGTCCCATCCCTTCACATGCTCCAGCAGATCATAGATAGGGTGGATGATGAGAGGGGCCAACTCATAGCCCTGGGTCTGGGTCTGGGTGGTTGCTGGGTTGGTCAGCCTACCAGCTTTCCTTTATCCTCAGCACCAGAATGAGTTCTCCAGCACTGCCCTGGCTACCTCAACCTATGTAGGAAGCAGCATGGGGGGCAGGGCTGGTTCTCCTGCTCTCATGTCCTCAAGACCCATTTGCCCACACCTACACCACCAGCACCAGCTCTACTGTATTGCCCAGGCAAGTGTGTAGGGGTCACTCTGCAGAGTGCTGCAGCTGATGAGAGACAGGGGCTGGCTCTCTTGTTCTTGTGAACTCAGAGACAGTGCTCCCACCTGCCACAGGCTTGGAGGGGTGTGTGCTGGGGTGGGAGGCACTTCTCTCTTTTGCCTACGCCACCATATGGCAGATAAGGGGAGAGGCCAGATCTCCCACACTTACATTCTCAGGGCCTGCTCATCTACTCCCCCATCAGCAGGGTCAGTTCCATGGTGCTGCCCAGGTGAGGTGCAGGGCCTGCTCTCCCAAGTGCTGCAGTTGGTGAGGGGCAGGGCCAGTTCTCCTGCTTTCCTGACCACAGAATATTCCTCACATTTACAAAAATCTAAGAAATTGTGGGGGATATGCCTCAGTGGGGAGTGGATGACTAGCAGACTTGAGGTCCTAGGTTCAGTCATCTAAGCTCATCAGTGATCTAAGATAGATAAAGATGTTAAGAGCAGCTAAAACCTGAAACTCCATCTAAAAACAAAATAACTTAAATAGGGACTCAGTTGGTTAAGTGTCTGCTGTGCATGTGTGAGGACCTGAATTCAAACCCCTAAAACTCATGTAAAAACCCAAGGGTAGTGGCATACTCCTGTAACCCTAGCTCTTGGATAGAGTGCACTCATGAGGCAGATTCCTGAAGCTCATTGTCCAGCCAGCTGAGCCAAATCAGTGAGCTTCAGGTTCTGTGAGACTTTGTTTCATAAAATAAACACAGAGAGCAACTGAAGAAAAGTACCCAACATCAGACTTAGGCGCTCTCTCTCTCAAATTAAATGAAAGGCCAGCATTAAAGTTTAGTTTATGCTGTATATCATAATAAATGGAATCTTAAGCACACAAGGAAACATGGGATTTTACATATTGTAACATTTCATTGCTGGTTGATTGGACATATAGAAAGGCAAAGGAAGATAGTATGGCTAGTAGTCTGGGAATCCAGAAAAGAAAGAAACAAAACCAAAACAAATACAAGAAAGAAAGAAACAAAGGGAGAAAGAAACTGTTCCCTTAGGACTCATTTCTGTGCCACATTCATGGCACTTAATATGTTAGTCAGACTTTGATCACCGGGACAAAGTAACTGATGTGAGCTACTTTTAGGACATAATTCTTTACTTTGCTCTCGGGGTTTAAGCCCAGATGGATCCCTTGGCTCCATCAAATCCATGATGAGACAGAACTTGCTGATTGTGGGAGTGTGTGGCAGAGGCTGTTCATATTATGGCAAACAGGAAGCAGAGAGAACAAGAGACAGAAAAGCCTGTGGCAAGATACAGATCCTAAGCACACACTCAATTACTTCCTTCCTTCAGAAGTTACCTCTCCCATAAAATAGCACACCACCTTGGGATCTAGCCTTTCATAATGAGCCTGTTGGGACTAGTATTTCATATTCAGTTGAATTTTTTATTCTATATCTAGTTGCTTTCTATATATAACTCTAATTTCTTCTGTACTGATTTTCTAGAGGACAGGGCAGGTATCACATGTTCATAATTTAATAACAATTTGTCAACAAAGACTTTTTATTTTTTTCAAAAAGTCTTTCTTAAGCATCCTTGTAAATAAGCACAAGTTCAGGTGATGCTTGGAAATTCAGGAAAAGCACACAGCTTCTGTTCTTCAGGTAAGCATGGCACTTAAATGAACAAAAAATACAGAAAGAGCCGGGTGGTGGTGGCGCATGCCTTTAATCCCAGCACTTGGGAGGCAGAGGCAGGCAGGTCTTTGTGAGTTTGATGTCAGCTTGGTCTACAGAGCGAGATCCAGGAAAGGCACAAAGCTACACAGAGAAACCCTGTCTCAAACAAAACAACAACAACAACAACCCCCCCCAAAAAAACCAAAAAACAAAAAAACCCCAAAAAACAAATAAACAAAAAACAAAACAACAACAACAAAACAAAAACCAACCTCAAAATACAGAAAGATCTCTAACAAAATTTCGTTGGATACTTACAGTAAGAATCCATTGTCAGCCGGGCAGTGGTGGTGCATGCCTTTAATCCCAGCACTCGGGAGGCAGAGCCAGGCGGATCTCTGTGAGTTTGAGGCCAGCCAAGTGAGTTCCAGGAAAGGCGCAAAACTACACAGAGAAACCCTGTCTAGAAAAACCAAAAAAAAAAAAAAAAAAAAAAAAAAAAGAATCCATTGTCAATGCAAAGCCTTCAATTTCGAGTGAATCTTTGAACTAAGGAGCCAGTAAGTAGAACTTGCTTTTTCCCATCAAAATCTGTGAGAGTTTATTGGTCCATATGCTGGCTGATCAGAACTTCAGTTGTGTTTGTAGGCAAAACACAACACGAATGCTTCATAGGTTGTATGGAACTGTACTGAAGGGATGTCAGAACCTTCTAATGCTTTATAAACTCAACAAGAATTTGGGAAGAATAATAAGTTAATCTTTCATAAACACTTTGAAGATAGAGATGCCGGCGTAAGTGTTAATTGTTATTATTGCCCCCATGACCTTTTTATTTTTTTCTTTACTGTTATATCAGTGATAAAATATCTTAACTTCAAGGGAAATTATTGTTCTTTATAGGAGATTTTTTTTTAATAAAGCAAAATCTTAGTAAATGTGTATATGGGAAAACAACTTTCAAGTTTCTTTTTATCATCCCGAGACAGCAGACATGTGTCATCTATCTATTCTCTAAGGTGTCTAACAAAAAAAAAACAACCGCACATTTTGTCACTTTTTAAGTATGTTGAGAAGGGCTGGTTTGTCTTTAAGAGACAAAAACGTATGTTTAAAATCTTTGGTAAGACTCCAAATCTGTAGGATTAAAAACAAACAAACATAACAGAACTAGCTGACTAAAGAGACTGGCATTGTAAAATGGTCACTATGGGAAATTTTAGAATCTATTGTACCAAAATGTTGGTATTATCTCAAATTATTCCCAATATTTTGGTTCTCTTCATTTGGAATTGCTTTCAGAAGCAATGCTATATTAAGATGTGATGTCAATACTTCATTTCACATCCTATACAAAGAGAAGACTGTAAGAAAAAAGTGAGAAATATGTCCATGAGAGCTGTCTATGTTGATGTGTGCAAAACTCAGAGAGAGTCAATGAGTTGGAAACTATTGTGATAACACCAAGAAAATCAGTCTAATGCTGTCACAACCACATAAATTGGGAAATACTGAACTGCTTTGGAGCATTTTTAAATTTAGAATTTCTGTTACATTGTATTGCTTGGAAAAAACTAAAATCTGTACTTGAAAGGCAATCCCTGGAGGAAAAAAAGCAAATGGGAAAAATAGCAGCGTACACACACACACACACACACACACACACACACACACACACACACACACACGCACCCCACCCCTTCCTCTCTGTTCCTTGTTTTGGTAGCCTAATCAAATGATGAAAACAAATTCAACCTCCACCCCCCCACACACACACCCACCAGTTGTTTCTTTCTTCCCCTTTTCCACCACAGGCAACAATAGCCAGAAATATTTGTTACTTTCCACTTTTTTTTCTAATCAGCGTGATTTGTTGCCAGCAAAGAAGAGGAAGGAGAAAGAGATAATGAGCAGCTGCAACACAGAGCTGGCTCTGCTCCTGTTACAGCCTCGGGACTCGCCCCTCTTCAGCCCTGTGTGTGTGTGTGTGTGTGTGTGTGTGTGTGTGTGTGTGTGTGAGTGAGCATATGTGTGTAATTACATCACTTTCCCCCTTTTGTTTCTTCCCTTCAGCCCCTCCCAAGTCCTCTCCCTCCAACTTCAATAACCGCCCCCACTCATCCCCAAAGTGATAGCCTCTTTTTCTTTGATTATTATTGCTACATATATATGTATATGTATGCACAAATATAAAAATAAAACCTGCTGAGTCCATTTTTGTTGTTTATGTGCATACAGTTTCAGGGCTGATCACTTTGTATTGGATAAGCAATCAGGGGGCTGATCCCTGGGAGAGGCTAATTCTTCCTCTTCCAGCAGTCATTAGTTGCCTGTAGTTCTTTGTCTACGGGTGGGAGCTTGTGAGATTTCCCTCCTTTCACAGTAGTATGCCTATGAATACTGCCAAAGTTCCTGCCTGTTTTTGCAGCCATTTCTAGAAGAGACTTTCACAGCAGACCTCCAGGTATTCTGTCCACTACAAATTTTCTGCCTTCTCTTTTGGAATGTTGTTGAGCTATGGATGCAGGAACTATGATGTAAATGTATCCACTGGGCCTGGGCTCCCCGAGATTAGTTGATCTCTCCGGTGTGTCCGGCTCAACCTTCTTTTTAAACCAGCTATACAAATTGTCAATTTATTTCTCTAAGCCTTAAATATACCTTTCTTCTGCCTGGCTTTCCTTTTCCTTTCTTTGTATCATATATCAACACAACTTCATTGGTTTTCTAAGGCTTCTTCATCCATGTACCACAATTAGTTTAATTAACATAAATACATTGTTTCATAACGGCAGAGGCCAAGAGTTCAAGGTCAAGGTGCCAGCAAGTTTGGTGTTTCTGAGTTCAATGGCCTCCGTTTCATCCCTCTCCCTAGCTGCTGGTGGCTCGTGGGAAATCTTTGGTATTCCTTGAATTGTAGACACATTCCTTTCTCTCTGTGTGTCTGTCTATGAACTTTTTTTTTTAAATTTGGACATCAGTCTGTTGTACTAATGTCCATTGTAATGATTTTATTTTAACTTGGTGTTTCTGTAAAACACTATTTGTAAATAATGTCATGTTTTGAGGTCATGAGGACAAGCCTTTTAACATAAAGTTTGGCAGACACACCTCAATGCACAGTGAACCTAGAGGGGAACTGCACTGAGAAATGGGGATGCAGGAAACAATCTAACAGCTGAGTGTTTTGCACTGTGGTGCATGTGAATGGGGAGCTATTTTCATACGTTTTTCTCATTAAGGGTTTGGTCTAAAAAATCACCATATCCATCTCAGGTAGGTTTCTGCATCACTTTGCTTATACCTATACTATGACACATGTTTTCCCTTGCACTACAGTTCCTTATGTACATAATGTATCACTCATAACATTTTAAGCTGCTTAAAAGCAGTAACTATTTTATCTATGTCTACATTTCTTGGCCTAGCACAGTACCTTGTGTATAGTAGATAGTCAGTAATTTCCATTGACTCTCTGAAATCCACCCAGGCTTACAGTTACAGAGTTTATAGAGTTCATTGTTAATTATTACACCATACCAACCACAGAAAGGCAGGATTGTGATATAATGCTAAACAGCTTCAAACTTTCATTGACTTAACACAGTGAAGGCTTATTACTTGAAGGTTTTGCAGTTACCTAAAGTGGTCATACTCCGTGTGGGAGCAAAGCATCCTGGGCAACTCAATCTCATCTCCATCTTGTCATTAGATGTTATGGGGTTTGTGTGGTAAGGGAGAAGGGCAAGACGCAACTTCCCTGGGTTTTCAGAGCTTCACCTAATAAGTAACAGAGTCACTTTGCTCCCAGTTTGTTGAACAGAAGTAGTCACATGCTCTCCTCAACTACAAAGGAGGATAAGAAACATCAGCTATGCCCCAGGAAGAGACAGAGGACTGGAAATCCTACTGGACTCTAGAAATGTCCATCTGAGGTCATTTTTTATTTTAATATTAAGAGTATGCACTGGCCTTAGCACTCACTGAGCACTTACTGTATGCCAGGCAGTGTTTCAGATTTCAGATCTAGTCAGAAAAGAGAGAGCAGACACTGCATTTACATGTGAACAAGAGGAACAATAGTGACCAAACACAGGGGATGGGATAGTCGTGCCCAGAATGAAAGCACTAAAGAAAGAACAAGATCAAATGGTAAAAGAATAACTTCCCTGTAGACTTAGGGCCAATTGCTCTAAGAATCTTAATCTTGTATCACAAAATTAGTGCTTACATTTGCTTCCTCATATAATTAAAAATGCGGCATTATCACTCTTGTTTGATATAACCTAGAAATTAATTGAACAGAACATTAAAATAATTTGGAACTTTATACAGAATTTCGGTTTTTAAGGTCAAGTCATGAGAAAATTAGTTCACGTATCATATTATCAAAAGATCAGATAATTTAAAATGGAAACATGTGTGCTTTTCCCATTTCTTTATTGTTTATAATAAATCACATCTAGCACACATGCACTCCTGATTCTGTGATTTGAGCAAGGTTGGGTGTGGGGAATTCACCTGTGGCCCAAGTTTATTTGACTAGAGTATCTAATACGTCTCTTCTATTTATTGGACTATGTCACTGGGTGGATAGAATCACCAAGGTTCTCTGTGACTCCTCTATGTGGCTACCTCAGTTTTCACACAGTAGGCCAGCTGGGTTTCAGGAACAACATTCCTAAAAGATCAGCCCCAATATTAAGATGCTTAATATGTTAACACCTTTTTCTTTTAAGACTTGGCTATTCTTGTAAATCTTAGAGGTTTACTTCTTTAGAAAAATATCATACCCTCAACGTTCCTAGTTTTTCCTGCAAGCCACACACCAATGATAATCCCTTTATATTTTCAAAGCTTCCCCTGCTTCTTATGTCTCACCCCCACCCACATTGAAAGTCTGTGAGGAATGCCCTGAATAGTCACAGTTCCTTTGCTTGTCTGAGAGCTATAAGACAGGGCTGTTATTTTTTCTTAGGTCTCAAAAACAATGTATTTAATTTGTTGGTTTGCTTTTAGGTCCTGTTTTATGTAACAGTGTCCTAGATCTGACATTTTCCTTCAGGCAACTTGTTACTCTGAAAATAGTTTCCAAAAGAACACTAAGGATAAAAATTATTTCTTATTTTTGAACCCCACCCCCTGAAGTGCTTTCTTTGCACTTTCTTAAAACTCTACTGGAAAACAAAAGTTAATTTTTAGCTCATTTTACTGTCATAATATATCTTAGGCAACTAAAGGATGCCAGGTGTTTCCTTAAACATTCTGCATAAATATCTCTAGAGCTGAACCCACAAATTAATTAGGTAACTTTCTATTTTCCGGGATAGTGCAGGTGATATTTTGCAAGTTAATCTGCTTATAAATAACGGTTCTTCATTTCTCTGACTTCCAGGAGCCATTTTCTCACTGTCACTCTCTCTTCCACTAAGGGTCTTGCTGGCCCTCATCAGGTCCTGCCTGTGCATAATTTCAAGTTCTACATATTCTAAGTTCTTGTTGTAGCTGACTTTGGATATTAATTTCTAATTTCCCCATTGCCTCAAATGACAATTTTACTTACCGTTTTCCTGGTCCATAACTTAGGCTCACTTTCTTTACTTTCTAATAGGTCATCCCATTCTCATTAGCACCAAAAACTCAAAAAAAAATCTTCTTCAAGTTTCACCTATAGGGCAATAAATATACTATTAATTTAGTCTCTTATATCTTCCAGATCAAGGATTCTGAAGCTTCCCCCATTTGTGATCCTTTCTGCCTGAGATATTTTTATGTAACTCCTAGGCTATAGGCATATAAAATAGATATACAAGCCAAACATTTCCTGGTAATACATGGTAAAAAGTCATTATTTATTATATCTATAGTTTTATCATCTGTTAAAGATTAAGGCTCATTTGTCCACTAACTAGGTAAGTGTGCTTATTTACTTTATACAAAGGATTAAATTTTGCCTGAATGTATTATCCTGTGGAATCTTTGATATTTTGATTTTCTAGCCATCAATACTAAGAATGACACTTTGCATAAGTGTATAGTGCAAAATACAAAAGCATATTTTGGGATTATTTCAGACATTATTAAACATCCTATCCTAATCCCAAGCCAAAATTCACTATTTTTTTTTATGAAACCGAGGGAGTAATTGAAAAAAATAAACATTTTAATAGAACACAGTCTAACAATACACTAAATTGATATTTACATGCTAAAGAATGATAGTAAGAAAAATATTCAGTCTTTGTTTTTCAAATACATTTTAACCACTATGCATGTTTGTGTAAGAGTGGAAAACACTGAATGTACACAATAAAAACACTAACACTTGTAACATAGAAGTCTTGATGTGAGTTGAGTTTTTTTCAGGCAGGGTTTGTTCATTGATTAGCATTGCACGGTGCATGATGTCACAGCGTGAGCAGTGGCGAGGTCCGTGCTGTATGTTCAGAGCCAAGGCTGCAGTGGCCCTTCGTGATGTACCATGGGCAAGCACTGCCAGCAACACTTCAGGTTCATGCCATGTTTGATTCTGAATTCAGCATTAGTCGTCACACATCCAGAAACAAACCTTCTGCTTTTGCCAAATTTGTCATTAGCCTTTGTTCAGTTATGTGACCCGATACATGGCTGAACCCTCCAGCAGGAGAAATCAGGCTCCACATCAACGTTTATAGCCCCACACAACCTTGCTTACAGTTATCAAAAGGTCTTAACTGTCACAGACTTGATTAAGACTTTAGAAAACTGCAGTCAGATTCCTTCCCTCCCTCCCTCCCTCCCTCCCTAAAACATTACTAATCACTTCCTATAATTCTGGTATAGACTGTTTAACATTAGGGTTTGGAAATAGAAATCTTTTCATGTGTGAAGCTTGCATTCTAGTATGGGATTATTCCTTTTCTATCCTAAACATCAAATGAACCATAAAATCTGTTCTGGTTGTTTGTTAACTCAAGGGAAAATTTTAAAGTAAGCAGAATCTGTCTCTGGTTCACCCATTACTCCTATTTTTTAAGGTTTTTATCTCCCAACTCACCATGTTTTCTTGGGACATCTTTGTTTTTCCTTGAATTCCCTAGAAAAAGTCTCAGGGTCTAACTAGAGTTTATTCATTTTTCTTCACACTGATACATATATTTTGACTTTTGTTTCCAATTTTTAAAAATGATTTGGATTTTCCATGGCCTTTCTTCTCTCCAACTTTTCTGACACACTCAGTAAGTAATGTGATATGGGTAGTTGTTGCTTTCTATGATAAAACAGTAACTTTTAGATAATATTCTAGAGATGTAATATCCCAACATAAATAACATCTAAAGCTATTGCCAAAGCTTGTGACGAAAATTTGTAGTGGTTACTTGGCTTTTTATATGTCCTTAATTTGCCATGTATCTTCTATACCTCTTGAGACTCCATGAAACCATGACCATGTGCTATAGAAAGAGTGCTTTTGTGTGTAAGCTAGACCAGTGCCTGTCCAATAGTCCTTATGGCTGTGACACAGGTCTGGCTTTATACTTTTCAGATAGGGCATTGGTATCTTGAACTTGTGAACTGTGTGCCTTAGCCTTTGAGTGCACACGGTTAGAAAGTTTTCCATTTCCATACATGGGAAATGTTTATAAGAAAAGAGAATAATGGGGGAAAATGCATTTAGCTTCTTCAAATGAAAATTTTCATATAGTCCATGCTGACTTCAAAACTTGGGATCCTCCTTTTTCAGCCTCCTCAGTGCTGGAATTATGGATATGCATCACCCATCTTAAATGATAGCTCCTTTCCATGTGAAATGCAGCTAATAACATCTGCAAGAAGCTTTCTTAAGACGAGTTATTATTATAGTTCTGGCCATTCTGGGGCTGGCAGTATTCATAAATGTCTGAGTTTCTTCACGTCTAAACAAAATATCCTCCTTTTAGAAGGGGCAGGTCTAACTGACTCTCTGACTCACAGGAACTCTTGGTGGTGGCCAGGAAAAGTTCTTCCCTGTGTTTCTCTGAGACAAGTCAACATCCAAAAACAGAAGGATGCTTTCTTTGTTTCTACTGCTGCCTAGAAGACTTTTCTTTTCCTTTTAAAATTTAATTTCTTTGAAGGAATAAAAATAGAATCTCAAAGTGGTCTCTTTCTTTGGGAGTAGTTAGGTGTGAAACGACTTAAAACCACCATCTAAATAGTTATGACAAAGCTACTTCTTTTTCCAGGGCAGGGAGGTATAATCCTATTATCTTTGTGTGGTTATCAGCACCACTTGAAATTCCAATTAGTGCAGCTAATCACCATGGGCTCCTCTGGCACTTAGCTGGCAAACAGCTAAGTCTAATTAATACTTTGGAGTGGTGGGTAAATGACATTTCTTTAACTTCTGTAGACACATTTTCTAAGTAAAATTCTGACTTGAAGCTTGCTTCATTGCCAATGGACAAGTTCTAAAAAGGATGACAACAGAATGAATTGTGTATGAAACTAAGAAAGTAATACCCTTAAGTGTTTTATCCAACTGCAAAGAACCTAGTGGCCCCAAGGAGAAATGTATGCTATTGGATGGACAGTCAAAGATAAGATAACATTTCTCATCCAAACTTTGCTTAAGAAACAATCTATAAAACAGGAGAGGCATTGTAGTGGCTAGCTTTGTGTGTCAACTTGACACAAACTATAGTCATCAAAGAAAGGAGCCTCCGTTGAGAAAATTCCTCTATAGGATCCAGTTGTAAGCCATTTTTTCAATTATTGATCAATGAGGAGGGCCCAGCCTACTGTGAGTGGTGACATCCCTGGGCTGGTGGTCCTCGGTTCTATAAGAAAGCAGGCTGAACAAGGGATGAGGAGCAAGCTAATGAGCCTCACCCCTCCATGGCCTCTGCATCAGCTCCTGCCTCCAGGATCCCACCCTGTTTGAGTTCTTGTCCTGATTTCCTTCAGTGGAAGTGTAAGCTGAATAAGCCCCTTTCTCCTCAACTAGCTTTATGGTCATGGTATTTTATCACAGCAATAGAAACCCTAACTAAGACAGGCATGGTTCATTTAAACTCTAGTTTGTAAGGAGAGAGATTCAGTGATATTTAACTCCTTAACACTGATTTATTTGGTTAGAAATAAGTTAAAATAACAAGTGGGTCCTTGGCCTGGGAGTTTCTGGTGGGCACTACAATTGCTTGTGTCAAGTCCATGCAAAATAATATTGTTTTTTTTTTGTTGTTGTTGTTTGTTATTTGTTTTTGGTAACCAGGAGTATTTTAAATAAGAACTGGTGCTTGGCTTGGGAGCAATCCTTGTTTCTCCATGCAAAAAAATCTCTATTAGTATGTCCCCAAGCTCCCAAACTCAGAGGAACATCATATTTGACTTAGTGGAAGTACTGAAAGTTAGCCTGAGAAGGTGCAGTGTTGACCTACAAACCGGTGTTGGCCACAATTGTCTACATATGCCTTGTAGGAAGAAACAGGCTTGCAATGTAATCAAATCCAGCAAGACTAAGAATCAGTCCTGGTGACCATATACTTGTCTACTCAGTGTCTGAGACAAGTGCCACCATCCTGAGATTAACTGGCAGAGTGAGAGGGGCTGACTTTCTGTAAGCCGGACTTTCCCTGGCAGAGTAACCTGTTTATAATTAAACAGTTACTTCATTCTTCTCCCTAGAAAAACGTCCATATTTGCAGAGACTACCCGTTTCCAAAACCCTAGACAGAGACAGAGAAGGCTAATGAGTCTCAAAGAGTTGCAAATGTCTTTGGTTTGGGAGCTGAAGCCTCTGACTGGGTCCTGGTCTGGGAAAAGGGGACGCTTATTTTAAAACAAGAATTCTGTATTTAATTTGGGGGTGGGGGATATGAAAGAGCTGAATGTTTGCTTGGGCAGAGATTTGAAACCTTTTGTAGGCTCTTTGAGCTGTGCAGATGAAGGGGATCCACATGGTTGTTCTTCGGGAAAGTGGGTCTGCAAGCCCTCACAGGAACCGAGAGCCTCTCCCCAACGTATAAGCATTATTCCGTATAATTATGGATATTTTTACTTCCAAAAATATTTTTTTTTTCTGGAAGCTGCTTTTTCAAAGGCTTTCAATTCTGTGTGTCGTTATCAAATAATCTTTTTTGTACTCGGGTGTTTATTATTGGATTGCAACAACGATAAAGCTCCAGGGTTTTTGTCTTCTTTGGTATGCTAATTAGCCAGTTTCCTTTTGATCTTTTTCTTACCGAAGAGAGTGAAAAGCCATCTCGGCAGGGAATCTTGGTGCTGTACATTCATCTCCTCATCTCCATAATCTGAGGATCAGAGGAAGACAACAATTTCACTGCTGAATGGGGCCTTCTGGGGGGGGGGTTAGTTAGAGCTGAGGCTGCCCAATAATCCCGTTGGCACCCCAAGTTGGGCAATGCATAGGAAGATTGCAGAGGGAGGGAAAAGGCATAGAATACTTCATTTGACTGAGTGTAATTGTTTTTATTTCTTCCCCAAGCATTCAATCCTTGTAAATCTATGCCATTTTGCCCAATTGTTAACTTTTAGATTTCTTTATTCTATTCATGTGTTTAGTGACAATGACTGAATGCTTAGTTTGAAGAAAATGGCTTGAAGAGTTAAAAAAGAAGTGCAGCTGACAAAAATCTGCTAGACTATGAAGCTGACTTTCAAAAGATACAGTTAAACTACATACAGAGACACTGGGGAAATACCCAGGTACCCATATGTTGGAGGAACAGGTTTCAGTAGGTTATGCTAGGGAACAGATAGGAGAAAAATACACTAGGATTTTGTTCATTGGTCCTCCTCAAGTTGTGACTATTCATCTTTGTATTATTAAGATTTAAGGATTTTAGAAAGCAATTGAATGGGGAAATTCATTTATTGTCAACAACATGTCTTAACATCTATAGAGAATGCACAGGCAAAAAGGAAAATCTTGCCTTATAAGGATCAAGCAAGTTGGCATTTAAATGTTTTAGTCATGAGAACTAACTTCAACCAGTGTAAGCACACATACAAACACATACAAGTTAGGTTGAACCACAGAAAATTACTGTTTTTGCAAGTCAAAAGCAATTTCATCTGGTTCAACCCAATGCAATTTACCATTTGGAAAGTGGAATCAAGATGATGAAGTTTTGTTTTTTTGTTTTTGTTTTTGCTTTAGTTATTCATGGGCTGGAGAGATGGCTCAGCTGTTAAAGGCTAGGCATACAACCAAAAATCATTTATTTTCGCCAAAAAGTATAGGCTTCTTTAAAATCATCCCAATAGAGGTCTGATTTCAAAAATGCTGTGTGGCCTAGGGTGTTTTTTTAGAATAGTCCTGAATTTGAAGTTTTTAATCCTTGATTGTCTGAAAAGCAATCTTTATTTACCCTTCAAGAAGAAACTGGATCTTGGAAATAATGCAAGTCATCAAAATTACTTCTTGTGATTAGAAATAATTTTCACTAAATAAAACAATTTCAAGTGTACTTTTAAGGAAGCAAATCTGAATATACAGAGATTTCCTTGAAGACTACTACATCTATCAGCAGAGCCGAGGGATTGTGTATCTAAAAGATGCTTTGGAAATCAGCTGTTCCATCAGCCCTTCGGCTTTCAGGAGGGAAATTAATAATTGAACCTTTCGTATCTTGCCACAGAGATTTTGATTTATTAGATTTATGAAGAGATCCAGAAATCCACATTTTAAATACATTTTTAGGTAATTTTGGGTCAGGAAGCTGTCACTATGCTTGGAATGGACACTTTTGTTTAAAGAGATGGATTCTGAAGTTTAGTAACATGTAGAAAGATATGCTGATAGTCAGTAGTTGGTCTGGAACTGTAGAACTCTAGTGAAAGACTCCTGGGGTCAGCAGCTGGGCATGGCAGGGGGCTTCCCAAGAGGCTACTTGGATTTAAAACAAAAGCTGGCATTTATTGGCTAGTTGTATTCAACCACTTGTTTGTAGCCCATAGATTCTCATTTGTAAAATGAGAGTTATAGGGACCCAAAGCTCAAAGTTTCATGTGCCGTTTATGACCTTCTGCTTAATAAACACCCACTACTCTGTTTACATCTAAGGGTTTGAATTAGATTTCTTAGTAGTTATTGCATTTTCTATTATTTCTCTTTTCATGGTCTTTCCCTTTTCTCTAACATCCCCTCTTTACATTCTTCTCCATGACTTCAGTCACATCTGGGTCTTGATGTGACCACCAGCCGGAGCGTCATTGTTGAAAGGTACTTCTCATTATAGTAACTCTCTGGAATTCTCCCTAAGAGGTACAGCTGGGTCTTTTCACATTTTGTCTTTATGCCCAATTAACCCCCAACTACAGCCCTACTGAGTTGTTATTGTTGCAAAAAAAAAAATCCTCAACTGTGAAACCATCATGTCGAGACATCGAAGGACTCAGCACAGAAATTCCTTCTCTGTGCCAGTGGGTGCCCAGTGAGTGGAGCTGGAGATGGGAAGGGCAGCCTGCACAGCTGGTAGCAGCTGTACTTGCCCATGGGCTCTTCAGACCTAGCTTTGAAGCCAGAGGCGCTAATGATGGGGACAGAGAAAAGAACAACGGCATGTGGCATCCATGCAAGGTGCCAGCGAGGTACTTGTATCTCTTCCCCATCTGTCTCCATCACCCTTGCGCTCCCCCATTTGCTCACAAATGGACAGGCGATGGGTGACCAAATGCTGCCTGAGGTACCTGATGCTGTTAATTACTAGGACTGTTGAGAGCCAATTAGCCCCACAAAAACCAAAACATCTTTTTATAGCATTCAAATGGACATTGTTTCATCCTGGGTGGAGACAAACTGAACACTGTGGCTTATTTTAAACCAAAAGACAAAAGCAAAAAACAAAAACAAAAACAAAAAAACAAAACAAAACAACTTTGACATAGTTTTCAAAGGTCACTTCTTCTCATCTGTGTAATTGTTTTTCAAATGATGTAATGACTCAAAGAACAGGAAACAAAATGTAGAGGGGGAGGGGACTCTGTACAGATACATTTGTATATCTCTTTTCAGCTGTGTTGTATGCACACATATAAAATGTATATCTGCATGCCTACTTTCATATACACATAGTAAATGCAGTGTCTGTGTTCGCTTTTGCAGATCAGTCTGGCCATACTTTTCATTTTCATCACCTGATAAAGTCTCCATTTTCTCTTTCTAAATCCCCATTTGATTTAAAGATGTCATCTACACGTTGTAAAACCTCCGTGTAACACAATAGTACATACATGTCTTCAGGTTTTTGTTGAGAATCTACTGCAGGGTTTCATTTATTAAGCATAAATGATTGGATAAAAGCCTTTGAGGTAACTCTTATCTTTTAGTAAAAGTGAACTGATGCTTACATAAGACTAATGAGCTGTAAACCTGAAATAATTTTCTGATTTTCCGGTCAAAACATTTCAACGAAGGAAAAAGGTAGAAAATGAATTATACATATTTTCTGCTAACTCTGATTAGTATCATTGGACAACTGCTCAAATCTTTTCTTTGTTCATAAGTACAAGCTGAGTCATTTCTCTCCTGTGTCTTTAATGGAAGAAAGAAAGATAATTTGTATGGCAAATACGTGTGTGATTTAGTCTCTTCTGTACACCGAAAGAGGCTTCCACAATGACGTTAAGCACCTGGAGGAAATGGATGCTGATAAAGGCATAATTAAGCTGTGGAAACACCTGGGAAAGACTGGATCTTTCCGATATGCTTCTAATTCCTCTTTGTTTCTCTACAGGAGGCTCCATATGCCCTGGCAGATGCCCATATTTGGACTCATCCTGGATGTACTTAATGAGAACTTACGAATTTTGTGCCACCTAGTCATTCATACCTTCACTGAAGTACTAACCTCAGGCGTGTGGTGGTAAGCAGGTCACCAACTATCTCAACTCTGTAGGGTTTTAAGTTAAGGTGGAGGGTTTGGGGAAAGTGATCCCCATCCACTGGAGCTCAAAAAGCAGCAGCAAGATGCTTCCATACCTAAGAAAGGCCATTTTAAATAGCCCAAGTTTGTGATTTCAGCACACTCCCCTGAGAAGTAGTATCAAGAACAGTTTCTATAGTGTTATGACCCATTTAAACCCATCTTTAGTATTTAGAAGAAGTTTGGACATCAAATCAAACAAGACTTTGATTATAGGAGTTGGGATGCTACACTGGTTATCTGCCATAAAATCCAGCTGGTAACTGAAGTAAACCTACTAGATGCTGGTCAGTCTGGTTCATTAATGACCTGCAGGCAGGGCCTGTGCTGCAAATGATCATTCTTAACTGAGCAGCCTTCCAGCTCTGTGTGTGCATGTGCATGCATGTGTGTGCGCGCGTGCGTGCGTGCGTGCGTTTGTGCATGTGTGCGCGTGTGTGTGCATGCATGTGTGCATGTGTGTGTGTGTGTGTGCATGTGTGCATGCGTGTGTGTGTGTGTGTGTGTGTGTGTGTGTGGTGTAAATGTGAGCTTTCATAGTACACATAATATAAAGCATCATGTAGGCCTCTTCATAGAGAATCAAGAGACTCTTGTGGAAAAGGTTATTCAAATTATACAGCATTTGAGTAATTCTATTAACCCAGTACATACCTAAATGTACTTCTGCAAATGGATTTATAGAAAAGGAGTGAACTCCTTTCAATAAGCTTCAGGTTCCTATCACACTGTGAGGTGACATTTGGACAGTGTCCATGGCAATCTGGGCAGCCGTCCGTGCAGCCCTCACTTTAAATTGGTTTTCTCTGAAGAACAGTGTTAAGTGGCTGCTCATAAACAGGACTGAGCAATTTCTGAGTGGGAGGAGACGCCTCAGCTCCTTACTCATGTGGTCTGTAGAACGGACGTGGGCGTACATCATTATGTAGCACATGGGGATACTTCAGGATAAATATTTTCAGTCTTTTTCTTATTTTATGAAAAAAAACATGTCCACTGCTAAAACGTCTTTGGAAAATGAGCCAAAAGGGTGGATAATTTTTTCACCTTATTTTCTTATGAATTCTCTGAATTGCCTCCGTTCTAACTTCTTTTTGAGTTGATTTCTGAACACTACTGTGTTCTGGCTTGCCTATGTAATTTCAGATTGGGCCTTAAATATGGAGAGTGGAACTCTGTTAGTTATCTGTGGAGTTTAAGTTTCTGGGGGTCTGGGTTTTTGTTGTTGTGAGCCGCTTAGATTGACTCAACAGATAGTCATTCAGCAAATTTTGTGTCACCCATAGAGACAAGTTCTGGGAAAAGAATGATGAACACATTCCACATAGTGTTCTTGGACTGGTGGGGGAGGCATTCTCTGAAGAAAGGAAAAGAGGCCTGATGTGGATAGGAACACAAAAAAGAGAGAAACAGAATTCCTTACACGGTGTTATGGAAACTTCTTACTGCATGAAAGACATGAGCTGAGATCTCTACGGAAGGGAAGAGTTTGTCACGTGACAGGGTAGTGAGAGGCATGTGAGGACATTCCAGTGAAGGCCTGGGTCTATTAAAGCAAATCCAGCTGTTGATTTTCCATCCTCATCTTCAGAAAGATATTTTTGTCCTGCCCTAGCTGATCTTCCCGATGCTGAAATGTAGCTCTAGAGAAACACAAGATGCTCAGTTCAACATAGCTGCTCTGTTCTATGCTGTGTTTGTTATGTTGATTTCTGTGTTTAAGACAAACTGATTCCTTGGTTTTTATGTATTTGGGGGAGGATTTGGGAGGGTGAGTGTAGTTCGCTTGGTAGAGCGCCCATGAGCACAGAGGAAGCCCTAGGCTTGATCTCCAGCTCTGCACATCTATAACCCCAACACTTGAAAAGGAAGGGAGAAAGTGATATAATTATATTTTAACTAAAATGCATTAAAAAGAAAGAGATAGACAGACAGACACACACACATACATGCATGCACACATGCATGTGTGCGCAACACACACATATACTTACACACAGACACTCACATATTGGGGGGGGGGTGAGGGCTTTTTTTCTGGTAGGAGAGGGTTGGAGGCCAAAGCCAGGTTCTGGGTTCCTCAGAGCTGCCCTGGCCCTGTGCAGGATCAGGACTCAACCTCTACACCGCCAAGAAAGTCAGGCTGTGAGCAGTCCACAGTTGGGCAGAGCTTATGCTGTATTTACTTCCAGACACTCACATCAAGTCAGGGCTAGTTTAAAATTGACCTCTTCCTGGTCTTAAATTTTAGTTCATGTTTTAGATTGTGAGGCATCAGAGTTTAAATGTTCTTTACATACACCAGGATAGAAAAACTAATAAAATGAGAAAAATAAAAATAGCACAGAACCCCAGAGTACCTTGTCTGTTACTGTAACAGACTTAGGAACTTTGTGTACAGGAATGGGAGCCAAAAGTGCTCTGTTTGTAAACATTGAGTGAGGATTTATTGTCGCTAGGTAATGACCGCATCAACAAGAGACCAAAGCAAACATTCTTCTGAAAATACGTCTGACATTCTGATCCACTTCCTGCTAGGTGGGAATGTAAATCTGCAAAGGTCAGAAAATGGCTTCCCTTCAGGCGCATGAAGACTGTTTTGAAATATAGTTTGCACCAGTCTCAGCTACAAAGGTACACAACAAACAAAGCCAAACTGTAATGTAATTCCTGCATATGTGTTTTTGATTTGTGTGGATTTATGCAGTACTAAAGACTGGGTTTACGACCCCTGAGATGATCCTTTCCTATACAAACTCCTGTTTTGTCCTTTGCTTTGCATAAATAATAGTTTTCTTTTGTCCAGGACATCATTTTATATCTAGAATTGTCTCTACCCTCTAGATTAATTTCTCTTAAATTCCATAGCATGCATGACATGTAGTATAACATGGGACATGTGCTGTTGTGACCTGAGGTGCCTAGCAACATTTATTTGATGCTTCTGGCCAACTGTTACAGAAATGAAAAGCATGGGCCTTCTTCAAGAGAGAGGCAATTGGAACCTCTGGCTTCTGGTTTCCATTGTCTTTACTTTTGATTTCTGCTTCAGCTGTATGAAGATTCTGTGATTAGGTGTTGTCTTAGTTACTTTTTAAATTGCTGCTATGAAGAAACACCATGACCAAGGCAACTTACAAAAGAAAACATTTATTGGAGCTCACGGTTCCTCAGGGTTCATCCATGATCACCATGATGGGGAGTATGGCAGTAAGCAAGCAGACAGGCATAGCACTGGGACAGTAGCTGAGAGCTTACACTTTGAGACAACCACCACAAGGAGAGAGAGAGAGAGAGAGAGAGAGAGAGAGAGAGAGAGAGAGAGAGAGAGAGAGAGAGAGAGAAACATTAACTGGAAATGGTATGGGCTCTTGAAACCTCAAAGCCTATGCCCAGTGACTCACCTCCTTACAACAAGGCCACACCTCCTAATCCTTCCCAAACAGTTCTGCCAACTGGGGACCAAATGTTAAAACATCTATGTTTTATGAGTCTATCAGGGTTATTTAAACCACCATAGATGTAGAATTCTTACCAGTTCTACAAGCATTTATCAAGTTTGTGTGTACATCGATATGAGGCAAAGATGCATTAGAATCAATCCTTGTCTGGAAGGACATTAATGTTTTGAAGGAGTTAGGTCAACTTGTAAACAACAAGGCATGAAATGAGTTTTATAGTAGAAGCATATGCACAATACTCTGGCAACCTAGGGAAAGGGAAAGCTTTAAAAAAGGCAATTTCTCTTGAGCTGTAAACATCCTTACAAACTGGAACTCATTATCTCTAGGTTGATATATTCTCAGAAGCTGTGATATGAATAGATCCAACTCCATTTCACATGTATATTTCAAAATTGCCTCTGGTTTTGGATTCTGTGAAAATATGTTTTATTGACTGTATAAGTCAAAAGACAGGTAATACATAGTTAAACACACACACACACACACACACACACACACACACACACACACATATATCCAACTGTGTTTAGTTTAGGAAAACCAACTTCTTCAAGCCTCTTTTTCTGCATGGTTTTGTTTGGCATGCTATCCTGAGCACCAGTGTTTTAAATCATGGCTCAGGGGGTTTCCATCAAATCACCTCCTTTATTACTACTTGTATCTCCCTGACTTGGAGCTTTCTTAAAATGAGCTTTAGGGACTCACTTCAGAGACCATGGGAAGTGTACCTGGGTACTTTCTGTCTTGAAAAGAAAATCTACTCTTTCACCAGGTTCTCCCAGACATAAAATTACAATATATTCTCCCTTGATTTTATCCACTCAATATTTTACTACTGTGTTAGTCAGCTTTTTGTCCATATGATAAAATGCCTAGGATCATCAACAACAAAAATATTTTAGTTCATGGCTTAAGGGTTTCAGTCTGTGGTAGCTTAGCTCTAATGCTTTGGGTCTGTGGCCAGGCAGTGTGTCATGGCAGCAGGAGCAGGGCAGAATAAAACTGCTTATCTTAGTGGCTGGAGGCAAGAGAGGAAGAGGAGGGACTGAGGAGGTCCCAATATCCACGATGAAGGCATGCTGCCAGTAGCCCCTTCATCTAACTCAGTGTTGCTTCTTAAGTGCTCCACTGTCTACCATCAGTGCTATCCTGGGGACCAAGCTTTTAGTACTGGGCCCTTGGAAGGGGAGCATACGAGAATCAAATTGTAGCATTCTGTCCATGTCCCATCAATGGCTCATGTCCATCTCTCAACTCAAAATGCTTTTCATGTTTTTGTAGGAGTCACCAACATCTTAACAGTCCCAGCATTGGTTAATAGGCTATATCTAAAGTCTCCTCTGAGTCACACTACAAATTCTTAGCTGTCAGATCCTATAAAAATCAAAGGAAGATTATATACTTCCAAGATAACAATGAAAATAGAGTAATCATTTTCTGAAGAAGAAGGATAGGGAGACAGAAACAAAAATTAGACCAAAGCAACACTGAAATCCAGCATGCTGAATATTACATACTGTAACTCCATGTTTGGTGTCTGGGGCGTGTGATGGCATCATGTGAGCTCCAAAGGGTTTGGGCAGCTGTGCTCTTATGCCCTTGCTTGATCTAGTCCAGTCAAGTTCTTGGGTTGGTTCTTCTTCCATGGCTCCCCTCAGTAGGTATTTCATGTTCCTTGTATCTTTGATTTCTGGGGATGTTCATTTTATCTCTGGCTTCAATGTCATAGCTACAAATACCACTCACTCAGGATGATATATTGTTGGCTGGACTATGATCCTGCCACAAAATACTCTAGCTCTCAGGCTTTTCCTTAAAATCATGGTGTGAGATTCTGTGATGACACAATTCTCATGGTCTATATGTCTGCAGAACCAACATCATGCAGATAATGCCTGCCCAGTCTCTGCCTAGCTTGAGAAGCAGCTGGGGCTACTTTGACAGTGACTTCAGCAGCCTCTTTGCACCTGGGTAGCTGAAGTTAGGGAAGTAAATTTTAGGCAAACAGTTTTCTCAGGCAACCATACATCAGAAGGATGGTCTGTAGTGCTCTCCTGAAAGCTAAGTTTTTGAAATGAGTTCACCCTTTTATACCCTTGAGTCTCCTATTTCAAGGATGGGCTCTGGCCAATCCTGTCAAAGCTGTTGTCTTGTCTCAAAACACTTGGCTTCTTTTTAGTAACTATCACCTCCTTGGCCCAAACCTTATGTTTATTACTTTTCTAGTCAAATTACAAGTTTTCTAATCTCTCTGCTCTGCCCTTTGATTTCATTTTTTTCCTCTAAATCTGGCTAAAAGCAACAACCATGCTACTGTAATGTGTGGTGCTACCTTGAACTTTCCTCTGCCAGATAAACCCAGACTCACACAAAGTCTCAGGGTAGGAACAAAATGTAGACTAGTTCTTTGCCAGAGTGTGACACAGATGGCCTTTAGTCCAATTTCCAATAAAGTTCTTGTTTCCATTCAGTTTGAGAGAGTAGTATATACTGCTCATATTCTGCTCTTCTGAATTCCCACTAAAATCACCATCATTCTTAGAATGCTTCTTGAGAATGGTCCTGCAATCCCTTCCAAATTTTTCCCAGAAACAAACCAGAAAAGCTTCTGACCCATGTAGTCAAATATAGTTACAAGGACACCCCTGGTTTTCTATATTGATTTTCCTCGTTAGTCACTCACTATTGCTATGACAAAATAACTGAGAAAATAAATTTATGAAGGGGAAAGATTTTGTTTTGGCTCACAGTTTGAAAGGTTTTGGTTTATAATTGGTTGTTTCTATTCATTTTGCATGTGTGGAGAGGTAGAAGGTAGAATATGATGGCAGGGAGTGTGTGGTAGAGAGGGTCAAATTTTAGTGTCTGGAAGTGAGGGGAGAACATGAGCACACACTGAGGTCCAAATGTACACTTCAAGGGTATACTTTCAATGTCTTCATTTCCTCCAGTTAGGCCCTACCCCTTAAACAGTCTATAGTAGTACTGTTTTGTGGATTAATATTTTTTCTATTAAGATTTTTTTATAAATTCTTTAAGAATTCTAAACTTTGTATTTTGATCATATCTTCCACACCCATTTAATGTTGTGCCTCATTTTTTTAAACCTGTTGAGTCAAGTTTGTACCACCTAGAAACTCTTAGATTTGTGGCTATCAACTGGAGCATGACCCACCTACCAGGAGTCACATCCTTAAAAAAAACCCACTCCCCTCTCTCAGTAGCTATCAGTTACCAATATTCTACATCTATGGGTCAGACTTCATGCTCACCTCTTCTAACTATGCTGGATTTTTTTTTCTGGCATGAGTTCATAGGGATCTTGTGACTGGTGTTTCAACTGCTATGAGCAGTGAATCTGCCCTGTTGTGGCTGGAAAACACTGGGTTGCTGTAGTCATCCATCACTTTGGCTCTTAAATTCTTTCTCTTGTCTCCTCTTCCTTGATGATCCCTAAGCCTTTGGAAAAGGAGATATGATATAGATGTCCCATTAGGGTTGACCACTCAGCAGTCTCTTATTCTCTATACTTTAAGCAATTGTGTGTCTCTTTATTAATTGTTATTTACTGCAAACAAATAAATAAACACACAAACCCAACAAACCAACCAAAGGAAACACTTCACTGATGAGGTTTCAGAGATGCACTAATCTTGGTTGTAAAGGTAAGCCATTAGGAGTTGGTTTAATACTGTGGTGGACTAGACTTTTAACACATGGTCTTTTGTGGACATTGATATCTAAATGATAATAACACCAACTAAGTGTTGATTACTTTAAATTTGTACGTCTAGTCTCTGCTTCTCTAAGTTCTATCCTTATATGTCTTGGTGTTCAACAACGAATATTGTTCCTTTGTGCCAATAGCACAAGCCAACTACTTCCAAGATTAAGTTAATGACAGTTCTTTCTAAACCTTGCTATACGTTTCCTGCTTTATTGGCACCATCAACATCCTCTTAGTTACCCAGCACAGAAAACTGAAGATTGTAGGGCTGACTCTATCTTGATTTTTAAGACAATGTGAACACTTTAGGAAGCACATGGTGGTTGTCTTCTTTGGGGCTCTTAGACAACTCTACATATATCTATCACTACTCAGCTATATATTAATGATTTCATTATTTTTCTAGTTCTCCCATTAATCTATAAAATCCTTGAGAGAAGTGACCATCTCTTATAAATCTTTATTTGATTTATAAGTCAGTACTACTAGGAGGTCCATACTCGGTAAATGCCTTGGGATCAGTAAGAATGAGGAGCAAAGACAGGAGAAGTAGTTCAGGGACAGAAGCACCTGCTTAGCATATGTGCTTCTCAGCATCTGAAAAAGTGGTGGAGGAGGGGAGGAGAGAGAGATTGGGAGAAGGAAGGAGGAGAAGGTGAAGGATGGGGATTGGGAGGAGGAAAAAATGGAAAGGAAAACATAGAGAAAATTGTATATTATATCCTGAAATTCAACCATAAGATAGAGGCCAATGTTTATGTACAGAGAAGGCAGTTTAGCTCAATGTACCTACAAACATAAAAATATTTTTAAAAGTCAGATTTTAATGCTGATTTTCTGTCACTCAGCAGGAAGAGAATGCCAACTGTGTAGTAATAGCCTATTTTCCACAAGTCCTTTATAAACTTGAAAATCTTCCTCTACAGAGAAAAAAAAGTCCTATTAACTTAAACATTTTGGTTTTAAAAAATAATGTTTTGGAATCAAATAATTAATAATTCACAGCATATTGTGGCACTTTGTGTTAAAAAACTAGTTCAAAATTCCCGAGTTCTGTGAAAGCATAAAGAACAAGTGTAGTACTACTGTATCCATTATTTAAGATGAAAACACTTTTAAAATGGGAATTGGCAGAAAAGGAACTAGAAAACACTACTTAGTCTTTCACCTGTTGATATAGTGTTTATATTCTCTAAAGCTCACATTGGAGTTTGATTCCCAAAGTTCTCTTCATTTGAAGGTCACATCTTTGGGAAGTAGTTAGGACTGGATATATAGTAAGGATTGTATTAGTTGCCTTCTACGAAAAATAAGACAAAGTTAGCAAATTTTCACTGTCTCACAATGAATGCCTTGCCACTTTGAAAGGCTGTATAGAGTCCCCACCAGCAGAAAGGACGTTAACACTTATAGTCATTTGATTTTGAATTTTGCATCCTTTTGAATCATGAGGACAGTGGATCTTTATCTTTAATAAATTACTCCTCATGTGATCTTCAATTAAGGAAATTCCATCCAGTCTCTTCTGAGGATTATAGTCAGGTTTTCTGAACTCTGTAGACAATTAAATTAGAATCTTGCATGTCTTATTCTCTTCATGGGTTAAGGGCAAAGGAGATTTTTCTCCTATTTTCTGATGTGAAAAGAGGATTTAAAAGAAAATGTGTGGCTTTAGTATGAGAGTTTAATATCTCACTCTATTGGATGAGGTGTGGAAGCTTGTTTGCCTCAGTGACAGCATGGGAGCATAGCCCAGTCCAGAGAGTGTAAGGAGACCAAACTGCTTTCTCTAAAGTGTAAAGCCGGAGATCAGGCTTTAGCTTAGAAAATCCAAAGGGCAAGAAGCTGTTTATGGTGCTCCTGAAGATACAGCAGTCAGAGTCCTATATGTCTAGAGTTTGGGAATAAAGAGGTGTCCTGAGGGATGGTTTTTCTGTATTCTGTGAATATGTGTTGCTACCATTGTTTAATAAAGAAGCTGCTTCAACCTATGGTAAGATAGGAGACAGCCAGGCAGGAAATACAAGAGAGAAACAGGGAGAAGAAAGGCAGGGTCAGAGGAGATGCTGTGAGCCACTGACTGAGAAGCAAGATGTAATGGAACTCAAGTAAAGCCATGAGACACGTGGCAATATATAGATTAATATAAATGGGTTAATTTAAGATGAGTGAGCTAGTTAGTAGTAAGCCTGAGCCATAGACCAAAGAGCTTGTAATTAATATAAGCCTTTGTGTGTTTATTTGGAACTGAATGGCTGTGGGAGACAGGAAAACTTTCATCTACATTTGGAACCCGACATGGGCCATGAATCCATGATCCTGAGATTAAGAGTCTCATGCTCTGAGCTGGTTTTCTGGAGCCCATTCCCTATGGTGGGATGCCTTGCTCAGCCTTGATGGAAGGAGGAAGGGCTTGGTCTTACTTCAACTAAATGTACCAGGCTTTGCTGACTCCCCTTGGGAGCCCTTATCCTTTTGGAGGAGGGGACGGGGGTGAATCGGAAGTGGGGATTCTGGTGGGGAGCAGGAGGAGGTATGAGAAGGGGATCTGTGGTTGGTATGTAAAATGAATAGAAAATTGTTTTAATTAAAAAAAAGTCTCATGTTCTACCAACTGAGCTAGCTGGGCTTTCTTGTGAGCAGGCTGGACAGTATAGTAAGCAGCAAGTTCAGAAGAACTTTGAAAGGGCCCTATCTAAGACATATGCTGCCTGTTCATGGTATCTTAGTAAAGTGTGTGGCATTGGGTTAAGAAGGAGGCAAAATTGTTCATGTAGATCTCATCCATTTCTCTGTCGTTGGGTGATCCCCGTGTATTTCTTGGGGTCCTGTTTTCCAGGTAGCCTCCCTGGTGATGTGAGTAGCACTCCAGTCATCCTTGTTCCACATCTAGTATCCTCCTATGAGTGAGTACATACCATGTTTGTCTTTCTGAGTCTGGGTTATCTCACTCAGGATGATTTTTTTCTAGATCCATCCATTTGCCTGTAAAACTCATGATGTCATTGTTTTTCTCTGCTGAGTAGTATTTCATTGTGTATATGTACCACATTTTATTTATCCATTCTTCAGTTGAAGGGCATCTAGATTGTTTCCAGGTTCTGGCTATTACAAACAATGCTGATATGAACATAGCTGAACAAGTGCTCTTATGGTATGATTGGACATTCCTTGGGTATATGCCCAAGAGTGGTATAGCTGGATCTTGGGGGAGATTGATTCTCAATTTTCTAAGAAAGCACCATATTGATTTCCAAAGTGGTTGTACAAGCTTGCATTCCCACCAGCAGTGGAGGAGAGTTCCCTTAGCTCCACATCCTCTCCAGCATAAGCTGTCTTCAGTGTTTTTGATCTTAGCCATTCTGACAGGCGTAAGGTGGTATCTCAGAGTCGTTTTGATATGCATTTCCCTGATGATTAGGGATGTTGAGCAATTCCTTAAATGTCTTTCAGCCATTTGAGTTTCCTCTGTTGAGAATTCTCTGTTTAGTTCTATAGCCCATTTCTTAATTGGACTGTTGGGCATTTTGATGTCTAATTTCTTGAGTTCCTTATATATTCTGGATATCAGTCCTCTGTCAGATGTGGGGTTGGTAAAGACCTTTGTCCATTCTGTAGGTTGTCGCTTTGGCTTGTTGACCATATCCTTTGCTTTACAAAAGCTTCTCAGTTTCAAGAGGTCCCATTGATTGATTGTTTCTCTCAGTGTCTGTGCTACTGGTGTTATATTTAGGAAGCGATCTCCTATGCCAATGTGTTCAAGACTACTTCCTACTTTCTCTTCTAGCAGGTTCAGAGTAGCTGGATTTATGGTGAGGTCCTTGATCCACTTGGACTTAAGTTTTGTGCATGGTGATAGATATGGATCTATTTGCAGCCTTCTACATGTTGATATCCAGTTATGCCAGCACCATTTGTTGAAGATACTTTTTTTCCATTGTACACTTTTGGCTTCTTTGTCAAAAATTATATGTTCATAGGTGTGCGGATTAATGTCAGGGTCTTCAATTCGATTCCATTGGTCCACATGTCAGTTTTTATGCCAGTACCAAGCTGTTTTTATTACTGTAGCTCTATAGTAGAGCTTGAAGTCAGGGATCGTGATGCCTCCAGAGGTTGTTTTATTGTACAGGATTCTTTTGGCTATCCTAGGTTTTTTGTTTTTCCATATGAAGTTGAGTATTATTCTTTCCAGGTCTGTGAAGAATTGTGTTGGTATTTTGATGGGGATTGCATTGAATCTGTAGATTGCTTTTGATAAAATTGCCATTTTTACTGTGTCAGTCCTGCCTATCCATGAGCATGGGAGATCTTTCCATTTTCTGACATCTTCTTCAATTTCTTTTTTCAGGGACTTAAAGTTCTTGTCATATAGGTCCTTCAGTTGCTTGGTTAGTGTCTGGACATGAGTGGGGGTAATGAAGGGCGAGGGTCGAGGGAAAGAGAGCTTGGGGAAGTGGGAGATCTCAGCTGGATCAAGAACAGAGAGGGAGAACAAGGAATAGGAGACCATGGTAAATGAAGACCATATGAGAATAGGAAGAAGTAAAGTGCTAGAGAGGCCCACAGAAATCCACAAAGATACCCCCACAATAGACTGCTGGCAATGGTCGAGAGACAGTCCGAACTGACCTACTCTGGTGATGGGATGGCCAAACACCCTAATGGTCGTGCTAGAAACCCCATCCAATGACTGAGGGAACTGGATGCAGAGATCCACAGCTAGGCCCCTGGTGGAGCTCTGGGAGTCCAATTAGCGAGAAAGAGGAGGGTTTATATGAGCAAGAATTGTTGAGATCAAGGTTGGATAAAGCACAGGGACAAATAGCCAAACAAATGGAAACACATGAACTATGAACCAATGGCTGAGGGGCCCCCAACTGGATCAGGCCCTCTGAATGGGTGAGATAGTCGATTGGCTTGATCTGTTTGGGAGGCATCCAGGCAGTGGGACCGGGTCCTGTGCTCATTGCATGAGTTGGCTGTTTGAAACCTGGGGCTTATGCAGGGTTGCTTGGCTGGGCCTGGGAGGAGGGGACTGGCCCTGCCTGGACTGAGTCTACCAGGTTGATCTCAGTCCTCGGGGGAGGCTTTGCCCTGGAGGAGGTGGGAATAAAGGGTAGGCTGGGGGAAGGGTAGGGGGCGGGAGGGGGGAGAACAAAGGTATCCGTGGCTGATATGTAGAACTGAATTGTATTGTAAAATAAAATAAAATTAAATTAAAAAAAAGAAGGAGGCAAAAGTACAAGGTGGATCAATAGTTGGGTAAATTCAATAAAAAATATATATATTATATATATTTTTATATATTATATATATTATATATATTTTTATATATATATAAAATATATATATTATATATATTATAATGATGCTTCTGCTTTGTGGGATTTAAATATCTAACCCTCTACAAGGTACATGCATGTCAAAATTAAAATATCTAGAGAATGGATGAGTAAAACCCAGTTTGACTGTTCTTTCATTATGTCCTGGTAGAAGTAAAAAATACGTGCTATATTTTAGAGTAGCTCCTAAAACAATAGTAAGTTGGTGTGGGTGATGGTTCATTTGATAAGGATGTTTGCTGCCAGCAATAACAACTTGAATATGACTCTGGAACTCACAGAATCGAAGGAGAGAACCACCTTCAACTAGTTATGTTCTGAAATGTGCATGGACACACACAGACACACACACACAACACACAGAGACAGACACACACCACTCACAGTAAATAAATGGAAAATGGAATAATTTAAAATAAATGTAAAAATATAAAAATTGGATAATATAGAGTAAATGGAATAATATAAAATGTTTAGTTAGAAAATAATTGGAGCCGGGCGGTGGTGGCGCACGCCTTTAATCCCAGCACTTGGGAGGCAGAGCCAGATGGATCTCTGTGAGTTCGAGGCCAGCCTAGGCTACCAAGTGAGTTCCAGGAAAGGCGCAAAGCTACACAGAGAAACCCTGTCTCGAAAAACCAAAAAAAAAAAAAAAAAAAAAAAAAGAAGAGTTCATTGCTTAAGCATGAGACCATGAGTTCTGATCCTCAGCATCAATGGAAAAGCCAGATATAGTAGCACACATCTGTCACCACAGGGCTGTATGGAGACAGACAGATCTCAGAGGTTTACTGTTTAGCCAGTCTAGTCAAACAGTAAGCTCCACATTCAGGGAGAGGCCCTGTATCAAAATACAAGATGAAGAGCAATAGAGGAAGACACCCAACACCGGCTTTTGGTCTCCATAATACATGCACAGACAGATAGATGCATGCACCTACAAAGTGTGCCACATATGTATACACCACACTTGCACACTCAAACTTTATGTTTTCCAAAGCAAGCAACAAAAACATGTGTAGGAGTTGGCAAAGTTGGAGGTGGAGTTCTTGCTTGAAATATTTGAGGCCCTGGGCTTTAATCTCCAGTATTTAAAACAAAAACCATGCAGAGAAGTTGAGAGTAAGAAGATGTCAAAGATATGCCTTGCTACTATTAGCCAAATGAAAGTTGTTTTGATAAGTTAGTAAGAGATCATAAAGAATGTTTTGAGGGATATTTCATGGTGATGAAATGGTCATTTGACTGAAAAGCAACACCAACAGATTTGCATAGATACAATATCACATCTCAAATTTTATAAAGTAAAAGCTGATGGGAAAAGAAAATATAAAGCTATAATAGTTTTAGGTAATTATAACACGCGCATGTATAATTTATTTTTACTCATGTGTATGTGTGTGTTGCATGTGCAACAGGTACTCATGGAGGCTGGAAGAAGGCATTAGACTCCTGAGACCTGAAGTTACAAGTAGTTTGAGCTGCCTGACATGGGTACTGGGAACTGAATCCCAGTCCTTTGGAAAAACACTGTGCACTCTCAACTGCTGGGCAATCTCTACAGTCCCAGTATATACAGGGAAAAAAGTACTTAAAGATAGAGAATTGAACAATATGCTTAATATACTTGACCTAACCAACATGCTTAGAACATTGCTCTCTTCAACTGCAGGATAGCTAAAATAAATGCCAACCGACTTCAGATATGCTCTCTGTACTTGATCGTAATCAAAGATTGAGAAGTGATGGAGCATGCTCTCTGACCACAATGTAATGAATGTAAAAATTAATCATGAAAAGATAACTAGGAGCTTCCCAAGTGTTTGGAAAATAAGTAATCAGTGTAATGAGGTAAACTATGGCTAACGACAGCATCACACTAGAAACTGGAATTCAGAAGGAGAAAAGATAGTACGTTGTTGACGTGATAACCGCAGTTCAGAGGAACAGGAAATGGGTTCTTTCTTTTTCATTTTCTGTTTGTCAGTATTTGAAGGAATATTTGCCAATATGACACAGAAATGCCATGGTAGGGCTTTTAAAGTTGGCTTTAAAAGTGTAGTGCATTATTTGTAGAGTCAACAACCAAGTTAGAGTGACTTTATGGGAGAATTACAAACACTGAATGCTATGCTCAGGGGTTAGCCAGACATTTCTATCATCCTAGATGGCCAAGTTTCTTCTTGTCGTGGGAAGTTCTGCTCCTGTCTGGAAGGTGTTCTGGAGCACAGGGAGGCATGTTTCAACAGTATTTAACCAAGTGTAGTGTGTGAAGTAATTAAGAACCCCACTCTCCGTTCCTTTGAATACAATGGAAAGGGAGAGATAAACAAAAGAGACAAACTAGGTATTTTTTTGTTCCAAATCAAAGCAAAGATAGACTTTTAATGAAAACTTTTTCTTTTCATATGCAGACTTTCAAGAGCTTGTTTCTTTGTAGAGAATATTACATTATTAAATAATAATGATGATGTCAGTAAATCATGAAATGGAGAGTGGTGCTCTTTGGTTCTTCCTACATTTCTCTGTGGAAGATGGCCTACCAATGCCAACAGCATTAAAAGCCTGTCACATTAGATATCTTAAGGGGCTCATGAGGCCAGACATTACGTTACAGCATTAGCTACTGTACTCTGAGGCCAGTGTCTTCTATTGTAGGTTATCACAAATTGAGTGCCACAGATTAATCATAAGAGCTAATATTAGTGAATTAAGAAGCCTGTTTATTTCTCCCATTGCTCATAGCTTTAACCTCCAAGGCAAACTCCAGACCATCCACTGAGCTCTCTGCTGGTTCTATCAGAGTTGTAAAATTCCCCCTTGATGTTAGGATGAAGGGGCTGAGTTTGTTATAGCGAGCCCATAAAACAAACTTCATTCTTTCTCAAGTAATTGGCTTCCTGCTGTCAGACACTCTGAAGAGATGTCTGACAAGCGTTTGAATTGGTGTGTTAGTCCCTTGCTTATGTATCTCTCGGCATGCTCTGTTTATATTCCCTCCTGTTAGCACACCCTTCACTTGGTAAAGACGAATTTGGATTTTCAGTGTCTTTTTGTACGGACTTATTAGTGATTTGTAGCTGTTTAGAGTTTTCATGCCTTCACAATCGTGCATCTCATGGGTAGGTGAGGACTTATGGACTTGGGAGGCCTTAGAGTTCTGAGTGGCCCCAGGTGGCCCAGGGTTTTTGACCTTTTTCTGTTCTGGTGTTCCTTTGTTTTCTCTGACAGACTCACTTGGCGTTTATAAGAGGTAGAAAGTGGTTTTATTTTCAGTATCTTGCCCTTTAGTCCGTTTTAGAGTGCAATTGCAAAATTCTCCTCTCACAGGATAGCTCAAATCTACCCTAAGAGATTACTTTGGGGAAAAGATATCCCAGATCTTCAAGTGCTGGAACTGAAGTGGTTCTGGGGCACAGATTAATAGGTAACTAAATCAGAACAGAAACTTTTCTGAAGGTGACTGACATGCAAAAGCAATAATAGAGGTGCTGAAATTCCTCAATATCAGGGCTTACTTGATGGGGTCAACTCAGGAGGTTCCTGCTGAAGTAGTGAGTGAGGAGATTTCAGAAATTCCACTTTGTGTCTATCATTAACTCCTTCTTCATTGGAACTCATCCCTACTAGGAAGGGAATTGCAAGGATGAAACAGGATTCTATCAAATGTTTGAAGAATAAGAAGTAAGAATTATAAATATATTTTGAATCCTACTTATGAGTTGGGGAAGTTTCCATTTAAAATATGTGACTAGGATGCACATATTTTTATGGGGGTAGGCTATAGAGTCTAACTATATAGCTCAAGCTAGCAGTGAACTTTTGATATTCTCCTGCTTCAGTCTGAGATTACAGATGTGTAGCACCAGATCCTGGCTGGAATGAAGACGTGAAAGATATAAATTAAAGCAATAACTTAGAAGATGAGGGCCCAGGAAGACAGGATCGAACCACATGACCACCTAGGATGTTTTATTAAGAGTATATTTCTCTAACTACTGAAAGGTCTGGACACCAAACTTACTTATGCCGTCTCCTTGTACTTTGCCTTAATTAAAGCAAGCCACCTGATCTTTATGTTCTCACTTCTCTATGTGAAACCTGAAAAGTTTGGGTAAATGTTAAACATTTGTGAGTTATGCCTACAGCACTTATCAGACTTGGGTTAGTATATTCCAAGTGGCTACTATACAGGTTGATACCATATTGGCTTACCAGCCCTATGATAGTGGAAACACAGTGTACAGCTAATAGTGGAGCAATACAGGGTCAACATCATCTGCACCTATGGGAAAGGAGCCCTAGACTTGCATTTCCAAAGGAGAAGTTGCATTGTCATCACCAGCACATCTTGCAGATTGTACAGGCTGTTGAATCCTCTCTTAGAAGCAACACGTAGCGACACTGAAAAGTTGCTGCAGAAATATGGCACATGTGTATAAGGCTTAGGTACACAACAAGAAGCTTAAATAAATGTACTGAATTTTTATGGTAACAGCACTGATGAGTCACATTTGTTAGTTGTCTACCATGTTGACTCTGGCTGTGTGACTTGTTTTGGCAATGAGACATTAGCAAATGTGACACAGCAGAGGCCAAACAAATGCTCACCTATAGGTTTGTCCTATCTCCTGTTGCTTTTGTAAATGGCTTTGATGTGAAGAAGCCTTCTGGCCTGTTGGGGACATATGGCTCAGCTGACAGTATTGTCTACCAAACTTGTGAGGGGAACTTAGTCAAACAAGCCCTGTTTGTGCTGACAGATGACTATAACTACATGGCATACCCAAGATGAGACCAGAAAAGGCCCATCCAGTTGGGCTCAGCCCCGACTGTTTGCCTGTAGAACCAGAGCAAGTGAGGTGGTGGTTATTTAAGCTGCGAAGTATTGGGTGTTAGTTTGATATGTGGCAAGATCTCTAGCTAGGAGGGAAGTCTTATGGAGGTAAACAGAGAAGAAAAGGCAGTAGCAATCTGAATTTTCCTCCTTGGATATGGGGCCGTACACTTGGGTCTAGTTTTTATATACACATTGCTTGCTTCCAAGGTGATCCAGGAAGCAATGCCATAAGTTTTGTGGTTGTTGTTGTTGTTTTTGCCAAAAATACTTAATTTCAGGAAAAACACAGTTCGTTTGCTTTATTGACTCTACAGAGCACATGGCTCGACATTTCTGCTTAAGTTTTTCTCTCAGAATGCAGCATGCAACAGTTAATCTGTAGGTGGTTGCTAGATAAGTGTTGTGGAATGTTATGAGAATGATAAAAGTTTGTGGGTAAAAGGTGAAGAGATTTAGAAGGACTAATTTTTTCAAAATGTCCATATATGTACTCCAACCATCCTGCTTTCAATAGAACTCTAAGACCGTAAAAGAAATTCGCTTTATCTTTGTCCTAAAGTTGGAGCCTTCCCTCTGGCTGCCACAAATCAGAGTTAAGTACAAGAAAGCCCTGCAGACTTCTGCTTTTTGTCATAGATGACTCTAAAACTGGGAGAAGATAGGAGGCCACCGTTTTCTGGTATTAAACAAGAACAATCTTCAAGGGAAGAGGAAATGTCTCCCAGTGTTGAGCTAAGTTTTGGTCCAGTTTTCTGCTGTGGTACAAGAAGCTGGAGTACACATATATCATGGTGGCCCAGCCTAACCAAAGAGGAGAAATTGTAGTCAACAGCTACTGTAGTGGTTGGAAGCATCACAGAAGGGATCAGTGTTGTTTGTTTTAGCTTGTTTGTTTTGAGACAGGGTCTCACTATGTAGCCCTGGCTGTCCTGAAACTCTTTATTAAGATACATGAGGCTGGCCAAGTGTCCACCTGCCTCGCCTCCAGAGCTGGAATTAAAGGTATGCACCACCACTACTACCACCATTGGCTTTGTGCTGGGTTTTGGGAAAAAGAAGAATTCCTGTAAGCTTAATGGCTGAGTACTAGAAACACATGTGTATGGCTAAGAGCTAGAATGCTAGAATAGAGACATCAGAGACCAAACATTGCCAAAAGATGTTGGGGTCCTGACTCACCCTTGTTAATATCCTGAGCATTCATTTGAGGATCCATAAAGGTCACAGCATAGAAGACTATGACTTACAGTGAGACCTACTATATACCAACACCAATAAAGCCAAAGAAATGAAGATTTGATAAGATTGTTATGAGTGACAGGATCCAGAGCTTCAGCTCACTAAAGAGAGAAAAATGGTATGTAACTATGGGTATCTACAGTTATTTAAAAACTATGCTGACATGTTCATATTTAATAGTCATTAAATTGTTGTCAAGGACATCATGAAAGAATTATAAATAACACCTTCCCTAACAGAAAGGCCAAAACATCAAATATTTAGCTAATCAAGACCAGCTATATCTTAAATAGGGTAGGAAATGCATAATCACCAGATGCTTTGATCCTAAAGCTACGAGAATGACTCAACACCTAGAAACCGTGCAATTTATTGTAGTGGTATTTGCTCCTCCCATGACGTTGGGCTATATGGCCCAAAGTGACCTCTTATATTTTTGGTTGTGAGCCTAGCCTTTAATGGCTGAGCCATCTCTCCAGCCCCCAAAGTGACCTCTTAAAAGGGTCATGGGAGGAGCAAATACCACTATAATTTATATCTCCAACAAAGGAGAAAATTCATGTGATGATGTAAATAGGTACAGAGAAAAATTTGGCAATACTTAATGCTTGCATATGATAAACTCTCTCAGAAAATTAGAAATAGAATGGAAGTTTACAATTTAATAGAGTATTTTATATATACTATATAACTATACATAATATTATGATATAATTAATTATAAAATACTAATTTTTTTCTCTAGTACAAGGAACATGAAAAGATTACCACTTCTATTGAATGTTAAACTAGAGATACTAGCCAGTAAAATAAGAAAAGACAAAAAATTTAATAAGAAGTTAGATTGATTTTATTTGAAAATAACACATTAAAAAGCCTAAGAAGTCTATTAAATGCAAAAAGAAAGAAATAAATATAATTAATGTATGGATTTAATAATGTCTTTGGCTATACCAATTAAAAATTATATTTCCATGGGACTGAGAGACAGCTCAGAAGTTAAGAACATCTGCTGCTCTTCCAGAGGACCTGATTTGGTTTCTAGCACCCATGTAGGGCACATCACAACCACCTTCAATTCCACCTCCAGGGGATCCAATGTCCTCTTCTGATCTCTGTGACCAAACCCTGCCCCAACACACATACAGATAAAATACTGTATTTCTGTATATTAGTGACAAACAACTGTAAAATAGAAATGATCAAAGTCTAGCATAGTAACAAACCATAAAGTACTTTTAAATAAATATATAAAATATAAAGTCTTATGTGTTTAAAGTAATAATCATCCTGGGAGATAATTTCAAAATTGCAAATGAGTATGCAGCATGCTTGCAGACAGGCTGTCTCAGGATTGTGAAGTTGTTTATTTTTCTCTAATTTGAAAGAGAGACTCAAGGCACTACCAGCTCAAATCTCAGAACTCGATTTTGTGGAAATTTACAAGCTGATTCTAATATTTATATGAAATTTAAAAACAATTAAAAAACCTCTTAGATTAGTGAAAATCATCTGGGGAGAGGGTTAGAGGATACATACAGTCTGCTTTCATGATTTCTTTTAAAGACAGTAGTCAGGACTGTATGGAATCATCAGAGGGACAGACAAGCAGTGGAACAGAACAGATTTAGAAATAGAGCTACACATACACAACCCATTTCAACAAAGGCAACGATATAATTCAACAGAAAAGGGAACATTGTTTTCAACAAATGGAACCACAACAGCTGGTTATCCATATGAGAAAAAGCAAACATTGACCCTTTCCTAACACCACACAAAAAAGTAATTTAAAATGGATCACAGATATAAAGGTCAAAGCTCTAGCTATCAAGTTTTGAGAAAATAAGTTAGAAAAAAGTCTCTGTTACATCAGGATAAATAGATACTATCTAGATAGAATAGAAAATCCATGAAATACCACCTTAAAAGGCAATAATTTGCATTTCATCAAAGTGAAGAACTTCTTTAAAATACACCATCAAAAAAATGAAAAGGTAATCCATAGAGTGGGATGGAAGTCCACTTGTCATGTACATCTATCTGCCGAAGGCTTTACTATCGGAGTATACAAAGGACACTTACGAATCAGCAACCAGAATACAAAGAAATTATTAAAAGATGGAATAGACAACATTTTACAGAAGAAAATATGCAAAAACCCCTTTGTACTTTAATAAGAAGATAAAGAAACTATTGAAATAGAAAAAAAGACTTGAATAAGCACTACACACACACACATGCACACACACATGCACACACACACACACACATACACACATATACACAAGGGGGTGGGGAGAGAGAGAGAGGGTGGCCAGGGCAAGATGCTAAACACTGTTACTCACCAGGAAAATAAGCTATCATTTCACACCCATTTTAATAGGAAAAGAAAAAGCACTAAGACCTCAATGTGGGTTAGTGGATAAGGATGTTGAGAAATTGGAAGTCTTGCTCACAGCTTCTTTATTTAAAAAAAAAGTTTTACTTTTTTTGGGGAGCATAAAGAAGAGCTTATTTACCAGAGGTAGAGAGGACACTGACTCATCACAAAGAGGGGGTTCTGTCAAGTCAGCTGTGGTGCACTAGTGAATTTATTGGGGTCACTTACAGAAGTATGAGTGGCTCTTGGGCAGCTGCACAACCAGGAAGTCCCAACCCAGCATGAGTGATTCATAAAACACCATTGAGGAGTCTCCATCTCAGTCAATCATCCATTTCCTTTATACTCTAGCAACCTAAGACCATAAGCTACTGAGGCAGTAGGTAATGATGACTAGAATCACAAGCGAAGGTCTTTGACTTTTCCTCTTCCTTCTATGAGGAAATGTCAATGGTCTTACGATAGCCACCACAGTCCCAGCTTTCAGCTGTATTGCTCTGCTAGTTTCATTATTAAAATATTATGTCCATCACCACTCTGCTTTATGCTGGTGATCGTCATACCACCTCTGGAGGAAATATACACAACAAACATAAATGCACATCCTATGGAAAGCATTTTGACAGTTACAAAATTAAGCAAGCATTTGCTATTTATACTAGCAATTGCTCTTGTAGGTATTTATCCCCCTTCTGTTTAAGATGGAAACTACATAAAAACGTGTGTACTAATATGCATAGCTTCTTTATTTATAAGAGGCAAAATTATAAACAACACAAAGGTTCATACAACTATTCAAAGTTCAGCATATTCACACCATCAAATATTGCTCAACAATAACACAACCAACCAACCAATTGAAATACATGGATGTATCTAAAATATTATACAGTATAGGAGAGAGAAATGAAAGATTCATTCTATGATTTCTTTTAAGTGAAATTTGTAAGTAGCCAAAAACTAATGGGTAGCAACAGATTTTAGAGTGTAGATTGCCTGGAGTGGGTTTGAATCAAAGTGGCACAAGGGGCCTTTGTAAGACAATGGAACTACTTTACATCTCAATTGAGATGCCAATTTCATGTGTGTATGGACTTTCTGAAAGTGAGCTGCAAAGTTAAAATGTGTGTGTATTTTATTATGGATTAAAGTTGATTAAAAAACTAATATCCTTTATTAATAAAGATTACAAAACAATGACAAAACTGAAGCCCCGAGGAATGTTGCACCAAATGATTCTTTTTATTGGAGAAAGGGGGTTTATTACTCATCTCCAGGCAGTTATGGAGAATATAAAATACTGAATAGCAATATCATAAAATTGAAGGAGAGTGTAAGCTTCAATTCAAACATAACTATGATTAAACCTTTGCACAATAACAAATTTAAACTTCACAAAAGCGGGAGACAGAGAGAGAGGCTTTAATTGCCTCATTTTTATATTAAGGAAAATGAGCCTCT